>NW_028139348.1:0-51854 GCF_965202585.1 Thalia democratica | reverse complement strand
ATGTAATTTCTTAGACTATCCTTCTGCCTAGTGCCGGACCAACTTTTAATAAAGTTATAATATTTAATTTAATTTTGTTTTCAAAAAAATATTTTAAAACTTAGTGTTATCTTTAAAAGATAATCTATTGTTTAATTTTTTTTTTGTTTAGAAATATTAATAAAAATTAGTTTTTAAAGCACATGAATTCGTTTAAAATATCTGTTTCATAGTTTATATTGAAAAATTAATTTTTAAGGGAATATTAGGGGGTCCATCTTGTTTTTTACAAGCTGATCTTATGTTGTAGAGTTGTATTATAGCTACTAAAAAAGTATAAAGTAAATTTTTAGATAAAAGCAATCAAAGTCTGTTCGTTCACTAGTTTTTTTAATTAAAAGTGTAAATCAAAACGACAAAAACAAAACTCTTTCAGTCAAAATTTATCTTCTCTTATCTGTCTACTACTAATCATCTTAAAGTTTTCACAGTAAGTCTATAACTAATAAGATTTAATTTTTTCATTGCAGAAAGACTTTCAAATTTGAATAATAAAATATTTTATTATTGCAAAACTACTTAAAAAAAATTATATACAATTATTCCTTTTCAGTATTTTAAAAATTCCAACGTTTAAAGTCTTATAAACTATATAAGGAGTTTTTCTGAAAATTTAAGTCTATAGCTCATAAAGTGAAAGATTACATAAATTTTAAATGAGTTTATAAATTTACCAGTAAATTTACTTTAAAGAAATTGTATTGCAACATTTGTATAGGAAATTTTTTACATAAATGATATAAATAATATAAATAATCTATCACATATAACACAATGCTAATTTTTGAAAAAAAAAGCTTAATCCCTTATGTCTTTAAATTGTATTAGTTTTTTTTACTATATATTTTTTTAAGTAGTTTACTTTCATGATTTTGTAATTATTTTTCATCTTAGTTTTATAGATTAAACAATTACGTACACGTTAAAACAAAACATTATATATAAGTTAAATATAACAAAATTTTCATAGAAGTAGTTTTCAAATATAAAAAGAATTAAAAAATATTTTCCAAATGAGAAGAAGAGTTGGAGCAGCTGCCATAAAAAAGAAGAAGATTCAGGATGAAAAGTTTAAGGAAAAAGCAAATGAATTAGCCGCTCAACAACTGCAAAGCTTGACTACTCAGCTTGATTCTTTTCATTCAAATCTAGAAGAGTTTGCTGTTAAGCACAAGCAAGACATTAGAAAAGACCCAAAGTTCAGACATCAGTTTCAGCAAATGTGTGCTTCAATAGGAGTTGATCCTCTGGCATCTGGCAAAGGTTTTTGGTCAGAAATGTTAGGAGTGGGTACTTTTTATTATGAACTTGGAATTCAAGCTATTGAGGTGTGCATGGCAACTAGGCCAGTGAATGGAGGTCTTATATCGATTAAGGAGTTGCATAAAAGACTTATTAAAACTAGAGGCAAGTATGGGCAGGACATTTCAGTTGTAGACATAAAAACATCAATAAAAAAAATTGAAGCTACTTGGTACAGGTATGCAAGTGCATGGAAATGGTGATTCCGCCATTGTTCAGTCTGTTCCAGGTGAACTAAACATGGACCACACTGCTGTTCTTGAGTATGCTAGAAAAAATAAAGGCAAACTTTCTCCGTCATTGTTTAAAAATGAATTCAAATGGAGTGAAGAGAGGTTGTTAGAAGTGCTAGACTACATGGTTGGTGAGGGAATGGCCTGGACTGATTCTCAATCTAAAAGTGATAAACTTATGTACTGGTTTCCTTCACTTTATTTGGAGGATAAAAATTACAATACTGTATAAAGTTCTACTTGATTTAAATAAATTTAGAATTTTTTAAAAGCGTTTTATATTTGATAATAATTATGTCAATTTAATTATTTTTATTTTTATGTCTGTAGGTTTGAAACTTGACACTGCTATTAGATATGAAACTCATGCTTTCCCTAAGGTATTCTTTTGAAAGTTCAACAGTAAAATAATTAAAAAAAAAAATACTTTCAGATAAAAATATTAGCATTTCAGAATCAAATGAAAAATAGTCTAAGAATTCTTATTTGTTTCCTTATAGTTTTAAATATTTTGTAAGTTTGAATTAACTCTAGTTCTTTAAAAGGTTCTTACCATTACATTGCAGTTGCTAAACTACTTATCTATTAATATACTTATTTGTTTTTGTGGTTCAATTTTTTTTTACCTTACTTTAAAAATTTAATTGTGTTTTAGAAAAACTATTTTTGTTGATAAGTTCTGTACTAGAAGATCTAACTCTTAAGTACTTCTGATGCCCTATATTGAATGTTTAAATAATTCAATAGTAATTATTGACTAAGTATTAAATATATTGCTTAAATATTATGATGTAGTCTTTTGTGATTAACAGTATTTTACCAAACTTTCTTTCCAACAAAGTAATTTTTAACAGCTACAAAACTGATTTAATATATTCAACTTTTTAAGTAGATAACTATTTCATCAAATAACTAAGGATAAAAGAGCAAATATAAAACATGATTTTTAACTAAAGTTCTTTACTTAACCTACAATATTTTGCTGTGATAACAGCCCTTCTGTGTGTACAACACATCGAAACATTGTAGATTAAATAAAGAACACTAGCTGAACATCTTCTTGTATAGTTTAACTTATAAATTTATTAAAACTATTTTTTAGCTATTGTTTTAAAACAACTTTTCAAAATGCTTAAATTTTTTTCAATTAAAATACTATAATAAAACTTCCTGAGATAGCATACTTATATTAATATTTTACTTTAAAATTTATAATGTTAGTCAATTTTTTTTTTAAATTTATTACTAGTAAAGATGTTTTAAGATTGATCACAGTAAACTGAAATTAGTCCTAGATAAATTAAAAGTAAGCATTACCATGTCAGATAAAATATGTTCACCTGAAACATTGAATGGAGGTACAACATGTCTTGTTACACCATCAAAAAGGTATTTTGAATTGTTGCATTGGTCTAAAAGTAATACAAATTTGTTTAAATATTTCAAGAAACTTGTTTATGCCATATTTAATAGTCTAAGATGTGTTAACAAGTTGCAGTTGGTATATAAAATACATTTTCACAGTTTAAAAGGAGAAAAGAAAAAATAAACTAATTAAGGGCATAGGGGGGGGTAAACACCTTTTTTTGATTTTTGATCTTATTTTATATAGTTTTTACTAAGCTACAAGGTGCTTTTTACAGATTTTAAAAATTCAAAATAATTTTTGAGATATAGCCGGTCAAAGTCGGAGCCAACAATAGGTTCCTTATGGGAGGCGCAAACTAAAACGGCAAATAACTAGAAATCACTAAAAATCTATCTTCTCTTAGGTTTTTTGAGATAACTACCTCAAATTTCCAGGAAATGTTCCTTGATATATTTAGGAAATTCTGTCTGAACAGAATTTTAAAAAATTAAAAAATAAAAATTTTACATAAAAAATTAACAAAAAAAACCATTTTTTTTTTATTATAAATTTTTTATTTTTTAATTTTTTAAAATTCTGTTCAGACAGAATTTCCTAAATATATCAAGGAACATTTCCTGGAAATTTGAGGTAGTTATCTCAAAAAACCTAGGAGAAGATAGATTTTTAGTGATTTCTAGTTATTTGCCGTTTTAGTTTGCGCCTCCCATAAGGATCCTATTGTTGCCTCCGACTTTGACCAACTATATCTTAAAAAGTATTTTGAATTTTTTAAATCTGTGAAAAGCATCTTGTAGCTTAGTAAAAACTATATAAAATAAGATCAAAAACAAAAAAAGGGTGTTTACCCCCCTATGCCCTTAACCTATGACTAATCTATAAAAGTTTCTTACAATTTAAAGATTTTTTTATTGAACAGCTGTTACTTTTTTTTTTTACATTAGTACTTTTAGTTTTAAATCAAGTAAACAAACACTTATATTTTTTAATGAAATGAGGTTTTTATCCAATTTTTAACTAATTGTAAGTGATCAACTTGATTTTCATATTTGGATTCATCTAGACTCAAAACCAGATCTGGAACCAGTATATTTTATAATAAAATGCTAAATTACCATTTGGATGTATAATTATTGTTTGTATAGTACCTACAATAAGGGCGTAATTTTTTTTGTCAATGAGCAAGAGTTACCACATAAGCAAGAGTTACCGCCTTTTTATTTACCAATTTTATCAAAAATTCAATCTTGCCTTGTGAAAAAATTTTAAAATAGATATAATTTACCACATATGTTTTTATGTTAAAATTTTATTCCTACTAACTGCGTATACTGCTCTCAAATAAATTAAAGAACAGATCTACGGAGTCTATAAAATATTAACACACATTAGAAAAAAGTATGTATAATTATGTATAATAACTATGTAAGTAGTAACTATAAACAAACTTATTGGTTTAAAAACAAAGTTTGGAAAAAACATAAAAATATAAAATTGTCTACAAAAACTACAAATTTAATAAAAGCATGTACTAACCTCAAAAAACTCTAAGAATAGCCAAGTTTTTTAAAAAGAAACATAAATTAAGTTGTGCAGAAATAATACGTCATAATAAGTTTAACAAATTAATCAATAAGTTTTTCAGCTTAAAAACAAACTATGCAGCAAAATGTTTACTAAAAATTTAAACTAAATTTAAAATATTTATACAGTGCAATATACACGGTATATAATAAAATAGAGGAAACATGTAGTATTAAACTTAATGTTTGTGATTATATATGAAAATGTTGTGAAATAAATAAGTGCATAAGTAAACAGAGTTATTTAAAGTAGAATTGTCGGTTGTGAGGACAAATATTTGATAAATCTTTTCGCTTATTCAGAAGTAGGTCTTTATCTTCTGCTGCAATTACTGCTCTTTCTGTATTGCAAGTTGGGCAAATTCTACTTACTCCGTTGGATGTATGTTTGATCTTTGAAACAATACTCCACTCCATGTTTGGATTTTTACCTTACCTGTGAAAAAACTCTAGACATAATCCAATAAACGCGTGCTTTGTTTTTTATTTATATTTTTAAAACCATGTTTATGGTTAGAATATCTATCTTTGAAACTACCTGCTGTACCTCCGATATAAATTTTATAAGGGCCTTTACTTTCAACTTTAACTTTATAAATTAATTTTTTAATTAAACAATTACCTTTTAATGGGGAGTTATCTTTATTTATTTTACTGCAATTACAATTTTTAGGCATATTACTTAACTTTTAACTATTAGGCTTAGCTGGTTTTGAATATTTATTTATAGTATTAATCTTATGCATTTTACTTATACTTTTGGCACAATTAACACTTACTTGTTCTAAGTTTTCTTTTATCATTTAAGCAATACTTCTAGTTATACATTGATTATTATAATCTACACTGTTATTAGTATTATTGAAATAAATATTTTCATTATCATTACAGCTTATATCTTATATGTTTTAAAATTTCAAGCATATTTTTTTTAACTTTGAGCAAATCACCAAAAACTGCTAGAGCATCATATTCTAAATTAAAACAATTAACTTTAATTCAGTTTCAGACTTCTTAATTCTGACAATCGTTAAAACTTCTTTTTCCTTACATGTGACATTTTTCTGTAAATAAAGTAATAAGTTATAAAACAAAGCATATTATTTTTAAAATCTATAAAAATAACTATTAAACTGAAAGACATTACATCAGTTTATAAAAGTTTAAAATCACTTACCTAAAGCATAATCATAGAAGAAAAATATAATAAGAAATCTGAGTTGATAGTAGATGTGATTTACTCATTTGTTAAAATAGTATCATATTGTTTCTTGGGACATTTTTTTTAAATTCTTTGGGAATTGCTCCAAGTGCATTTTTTAAAGTAATCAATTACTACTACTTACAAGTTTTGTTTTACTTTGGTTTTTGATATAACATATCATTCACCAAATGCTTAGGTTCACTTTGCAATTAATATCTTTAGCATTTGTTGGACGCCAAAATCAAAAAATACTGTGTTTCTGCATATTCAAAAGCTCTCAATTTACATTGGACCAAAGCATTTGGTAAATGATATGTTATATCAAAAACCAAAGTAAAACAAAACTTGTAAGTAGTAGTAATTGATTACTTTAAAAAATGCACTTGGAGCAATTCCGAGAGAAATTAAAAAAGAGGGTGTCCCAATGAACAATTATTTTAAAAAAGAGTAAATCACATCTACTATCAACTCAGATTTCTTATTATATCTTTCTACTATGTATGTTTAGGTTAGTATTTTTTTATTGTTTAATAATAGATTAGGTTATAGTTAATATCACCTCAATACCTAGTAAAATGGAATTTTACTATGTGTATAATATAGCTATTAGCAAGGTTTAAGTTTTTATATTGTATATAGATAAAAGTTTATTGTATATAACCTTGCTAAGTTCCCAGTCTTGTAAGTAGCATTTATATAAGTAAATACAATAATAATAAACTGCTATGAGTTTAAAACTAAAAATGATTTGATACAAAGCTTTAAATTAGAGAATTAAAACATTTAAACAAACTAACAACATTAGTTTTTATTAATTCAAATGTGTAATACGTTATAAACTTAAGGGCATAGGGGGATATACACTTTTTTTTATGAAATTTTATCTTATTTAATATAGTTTTTACTAAGCTACAAGATGCTTTTTACAGATTTTAAGAATTCAGAATAATTTTTGAGATATTGCCGGTCAAAGTTGGAGGCAGCAATAGCATCCTTATGGGAGGCGCAAACTAATACGGCAAATAACTAGAAATCACTAAAAATCTATCTTCTCCTACGTTTTTTGAGATAACTATCTCAAATTTTCAGAATATGTTCCTTGATATATTTAGAAAATTCTGTCAGAACAAAAAAAAAAAAACTAAAAAAAAAAAAAATTGTTTATTTTTATATTTTTCTATTAAAAAAAAATTCTTTTCCACATAATTTTCTAAATAAATCAAGGAACATTTCCTGAAAGTTTGAGGTAGTTATCTCAAAAAACCTAGGAGAAGATAGATTTTTAGTGAAATAGTCTATTTTTGCCGTTTTAGTTTGCGCCTACCATAAGGAATCTATTGTTGCCTCCGACTTTGACTGGCTATATCTCAATAGTTATTCTGAAATTTGTAAAAAGCATCTTGTAGCTTAGTAAAAACTATAAAAAATAAGATCAAAAACCAAAAAAAAGGTGTTTACCCCCCCTATGCCCTTAAACTAATAGTAAAGTGAAAAGAATATCACATTTAAAGCTAAAAAATACTTAATACAGGCAAATAATTATTGTTTATTTAAACAAAAACTATTTATATTTAAACAAAAGAATTACACTAATTTAAAAAAAATTAATTTTTTAAACAAATTAGGAGCAAAAAATATTTCAAGTTTAAAACATTACAAAAAAAGTAAATACTGTTATATCATGAAAAGAAAGAAACAAAATTATTATGAACAAATTGTTAATTACATACACTTTTATATATTAAATAAAGAAGACGCTTGACAATACAGTGCAAATACCTTTTGTTTTTTATTTAATATATTTTTTTATCTATAAAATAAATTAAAAACAAAATTGTATACCTATAAAAAACATCAATTACAATATGTTTAATCAATGAACTTTTTGTTACAAATTTAGTATGAAGATTTTTTAAATAAGCAATTTCTTTATAAAGATAAATTGACTATTGATCTTTTCAATTAGTTAGTTCTAGGCTCAGTCGGAATCAGATCAATCTAATTTTGAAATCAAAATCTTAATTTATAGATCTAGTAGATCACAACAAACTATATTTCTTAACTAGGATTGCCGAAGATCAAGGAATTTTATTTACAAAAATAAACATAGGATCTTATACAAAAGTTAAAAATACAAACTATGCGTCAGTTTTTATAAAATATAAGAGTTTTAATTAACTTTGAAATATAGTAATTATTGTAAAAGAAAATCATATACAGTCATATAAGGATGCAAAACTATCAGAAATTTAATAGTTTTCTAAAAGTATATCTAGTTTATATTTTTAAGTTAGAGATCGCACAGTTTTAGGAAACATTCCCTAAGTAGTTTAAAATATATCTAATGTGAAAATTTCAAATTTTTTTTAATTTTAGATGTTATAAGTTAAAAAAGTTATTATTAAAATATAAGCTCATTTTATCAAAAAAAAGTTCTTGTAGTAAAAAACTAAAATAATGAACTTACAGTTAATATTTGAAAATGGTTAGTTGAAAAATAAAAAGTAATAAACTTTTATGAATTTTCTCGTTCAGTTTGTTTGCGCCTCCCTTAAGGAACTTGTTTACCACACATACTTTGATTGCTATTATCCCAAAAATTAATATAAGTTTTTTAAGCACTTAAAAAAAGTGTTTGATTGCTTTTAAAAGTAGGAGGAAATGTAGTTCTGGTTATTATAATTTTTTTATTATGAGAAAATTGGCTAAAAAAGTTTTACTTGCATATATTTTATCAGATCTTTATACAAAACTGATTGTATTTCAGAAATTAGATAAAATATCTTGTCATATAAAAAGTATGTTATAGTATAGAGGTGGGAAATTTTTATAGCTTTATTAAAGCGTAGTGTTTTATTGTAGCATTTAATACAACATGTTTGTTTTTATATAATAAAATTTTCAGATGTCAGTCTGATATCAACAATAACAACATCAAGAGCAAGCACCAAGAAAAGTTACAGCCTCTAAGCTCATCAGTAACGCCTATCAAAAAAATAACCTTACAAAATGCTACTGACAAACCTAAGCTAAAAAACGTCAGCAATTTTGAAGTGGCCTGTAAAAGTAGAATAAATTCAAATGAAAAAGACGAAAGTGTGCAAAACAACAAAATGAATTTTTGTGTGAATCAATCAGGGCTTCACGACTCTTTCCTGTTCAATGAAGAGCACATCACCACAGCTAGCAAATATGATGCGAATTGCAGTTATGAAGAGCAGCTGATGGCTGCAGAAAAAGGAAATTTGCTGACAAATCAACTTCTACCCGAAACTACGGCTTCAGACCAGGGCATGAGAAGGTCTAGAAGAATCAAGTTTAAGAAGGCTCAAGCACCAAAGGTAAAGTTTTGTGAGAAAAAATAGTTGTTTAATAAGTTAACTTAATTATACTTTAAAGAAGCATAAAATTAACAACATTTATGATACTCAATTAGTGTTTTAGATAATCAGTTTCAAAAACTAACCAAATAAAGTACAGTACTTCTTATAAATGAAAATTTTAGCGAAAAAAAACCTTCAAGGTAACAGTAGTTGTTACCTATTAGAAAATCGTTGAATTTTTAAAAATCTTAGCAAATTCATAAAAAATCATTGAACATTTGACTAAATTCTTTAAAATGCCCAACAATACTAATTAAATTATTATTGATATTCTAAGCTATATATTTAATTTGACTATCTTTAAACAAAAACAAACACTTTTTTAATAAAAATATTCTAAATTACACCTAAAAATTAAACTCTTCTGTTTAAAGTTAGAATTTATACAGAAGCTAAATATAAAATAATTAACTTGATATTGCTATCTTATAAAGTAAAATAAATAAAAAAATAAAAATATTTTAAAAACCAATCTTATTTAGTATAACTTCATCAAAAAAAAAACAAGCGATTGTTACTGTAAAAAGCTGATTAGAAGCATTTCTTAAAAATCTTTGTAAATTTTAATACTTTTGTTAATTATTTCATCTTAGTTTATATGATTGTTTCAAAAGTTTTTACTTATTTTCATTTTAAATATTTTCACGAAGTATTTGATTTTCGTTTATATATATTTAAAAACTTATCAAATGTGTTTTTATAAAAATCATCTAAAGAGAGCCGTATATGTTAAAAAACAGAAACTTCAAACAAGACTTAAATTAAAACAAAGTGTTATGACTCTTTATGTTAAGTTATTTACACGATTTAAAATAATCCTATGACAATGACTTTGAAGGAATAAATTCTAAAAATAACTACATATTGCTATGAAATAAAACATATTTTAAGTAGCAATATAATTTTTTTCTGTAACTTGAATCTATTAAATATTCTTTTTATTTCAATTCAAGTTTTTGTGCAAACTAAAATAGATGTCTAATTATTTTATTAACAATTACCTTTATTGCAATTTATATTTCTTTATACAGGGTTCCCACTTTCATATAAATCCCTATAAATTTGCAATATTCTGAAAAATCCCTATAAAACCCTGATTGAAATTTAAAGCCAAAACAGGGACACCGCGTGGTGAAAAAAACACATAAATAGTATTGATATATTTTCAAATCAAAATCTTTGCATTCTCAGTACAAAACTGTGGCTCTATGGCGCCTTCTAGAGGATAGAAATGTTTTTTGTACATTAAATACAATTTATCTAAAGTTTGCTTATTTAACTAAAATTACAGCTCAAAAAATCTCGAACTTTTGTAAATTTTTTATTAAGACTGTGCTTATAAACGGTTAATGACATATTTTACTTTATGTACCTTGAATATGTTTATAGCGTTGAAAATTAATCGTTTTATTTTTTGATAATTTCCCTATTAATTTGCTATATTTTATGGATTTCCCTATAAATTGTTTTTGAAATTTTAGTGGGAACCCATATTTACAGATTTTATTTATCCTAAATTTTATTACTTAGTGTCTAAGAAAACTGTTTTAGCAAACTTAGAATAAGTTATAGGCCTCTAAAAATAATACATTTTCTGTGACAATTAAAGTAAACTTGGTGCTTATTTGGCGAACTACTTCACCGGGAAATACTTACTATATTTATCTATTAAATTTATAACTTTCTAACAAGTACGTAGCTAAATGTAACTAACTTAACGTAAATTCACAAACTAATTTTTCAGCACCGTCAAACTCCCATGGGAATTCCGAAGCCTAACCGTCTAAAGAAGGCTGAGTTCAGCTTGGAGGAAATCTACACGAACAAAAACTATGCCACTCCCAAGCCCAAAGCCTTGGCCTACTATCTACGAAGAACCCAAAGTTGACAAAAAGGGCGGAGTTAAGTTAGTCTGTTGGAAAATAAAAGTTTAATTTGATTATTTTAATGTAGTGTCAATTGTAACTTTAAAATTTGTTCTTAAAAACACATGATTTTAAAAATCAATGACGTATTTATATAATAAAATTTTCATATTGTTTTACAAATAAATGTTTTAGTAATTCTTCATGGTTTTATCAACTTATAAAAATAACAAAAATTACTGTTGAATTTTTTATCAACTAAAAGTAAAAAAAATTTTAATATTATATTGTGTTTTAGTTGTACATCCTTTATAATTTTATTTTTAAGTTTTATTAAATATGCTATTTCATACTTTTTTAAATTGTATTTTTTTAAACAAAGTTTTGGATGTTTTTGTGATAAACTGTAGTATTAAATATAAGCAATTTGAATAAGCTTAATTTAAAATTAGATTAAATTAAATAGTCAATATATTTTTATTATGCGATGCTAGTAAATTTTAGCAACTAGTTATGTTATTAATGTTCATAAATTTTCTTGAATATTTAGTACAATTAATATTTAAATAGCTACTTTAGATAAATGATCTTTATATAAAAAAAAAATTATTAAGAAGTAAATGTTAAAATTTTATATAAAAGTTTTAATTAGCAGTTGTTATGTTAATTTATTTACTTGTACATTAAAAAGTATATTTTATTTTTTTAACTGATGTGTATATTTCTTAAGCAAAAAAAGTATTACAACTCAATTTGTTAATTAAATATTACATTTATATAATACAAGTGACATCCTATTTGTTGAGTTTTCTGTTTTTAAAAACTGTATTAGAATTCTCTCTTCTAGATTAAAAAATATTTTTAAATTTTTGAATAATCGTGCTCTTTCGATCACGTACTTTGTTGTTTAATAGAAAATCAATTAAATTCACTGTCTTCCATTACTTTGAATTATTTCTGAAAAAAATGAGTCACAGTTGCTAGAACAGTTGATAATTTAATAAAAAATATATTTTAGTACTATTATTTACTTTAAATATATAAATGTATATGTTGTTTAAATTTTATTGTACAATACTAATTTTAGGGTAAATCCAAGTTGAAATTTTTTACAAAAATTTGAACTTTACATTTCTTCTATCTAAATATCAAGTTATTTTTATGCTAATCAGATTCTTGATAGTTACTGATTGATAAATCTTTTCAGGCTTGTAGATCAAAGAAAAAGAAAACGTGCGATTGAATTTGACCACGAAAAAGTTAAAAAAGAGTAAGTTTAAGCAATGTGTTTATTAAACGTGTACTGAAAACTTTGCAAAAAGTTACTATAGTTTTAGAAAAATACATTAACAACCTTAGTAAATTTATTAAAATTAACAGTAAAAAACATTCATTAAATATTTGAAAAGTTGTTTTGTTGTTGTAATTTTCTTACTAACAACAGCATTATGTTATTTATTTCAGATATGTTTAACTTTATTGAAAAGTTGTAGTATAATCAGACTATTATTTAGTGAGAAAGAAAAAGAAACGAGCTTTTGGATTTAGGGGTTAAGTTTTAACCAAAAAAAAATTGTATAGACATGTTATTTAACGAACCAAATAATTTTAATAAAAATATTAAACTCTGTATTACGTTGTTAAATGCATCACGAACACTTATAGTATAAATACATGATAATAATGAGTAATTTAAGTAGGCAAAATTTATTGTTTTATATAAATTTTTCACAAAAGGCACTTTTGCTTAAAGTTTTCATTTGAAATTTATTTTGATTGAATGAAAATATTGAAAAAATCAACTAAAACTGAATGTAACGTAAAGTTACAAAATGTTTATATATGACATAACTTCACGGTTTTATTTCAGAGCAAAGAAGTGAGAAAAAGGATCAGGCTGTCGAGTCAGAACTTGCGCAAAAAAGAAAAGCAGGAGAGAGGATCTGCGTTAAACTGGACGAAATTCTCAAAAACTTAGAATCAAACGACGATGCCATAAAAGAAGAAAAAAGACGAAAATCTGCTTGATTTTTTTGTGTTAGTTTTGATCGGTTGTCAAATTAGTCTATATGCTCTAAGGTTAGGTTGTATAGTGCAGATTAGTGTACTTTTTTGACTTTCAAAATAAATAAACTGGTTAAGGGTGATTTTTTACTTCACGATTTACAAAAAACTTACTTAATTTAAAGTCAGTTTCACATTTGTTATTATTTTTTGTGAATTTGTTAAAAGTTCTCTTAATTTTTTTTAGTTAAATGATAACCCCTTAGCTAGGTGTATGGTTAGTTTGACAATTGTAAAAGCTTAAAGTTGAATTGAACTCCCCTATCATCGAAAGTCAAGTTATTAGACTTGTTAAAAGGTGAAACAAAAGAAATGAGCTTGGAACGAAATTGCCTTGTTGTTGAACATTTTTTTTGCTGACGTCAGCAAGTTTATACTGACTACATTGTGTTTCATCTTGCCAATAAAATTTTACTTTTTTTACTTCTTACACAACCTAGACTATAAAATTTATTAAAAGATAAACAACAACTATTGCAAATTTCAAAAGTTATTATTGAGAAGTAGAATGAAAAAGCGTAATTTTTTTTTAAATAGTTATAAATCTTGAGTGATTTTACCTCTTCTTTTTTGAATTCTTTGCTATTTATTTTTTATTCTACATTATTTAAAGTAATGACCGTGTTGTAAGGTTTTATGCAACTTTTTGTATCTGAGTTATTTTAGTTGAACAATATTTAATGCTGAAAATTTCAAAGCATTAAGAGTAAACTTGTTGTAGAGGAGCTGTTAGTTATTTAGCATTAAATTAAAAAAATTTACATGTTTTCTCTTTACTAAAACACATTAACAAAGTTAATTAAAATAATCGCGAAAAATATTTTGCAGTTGTTTCACTATAAAAAAAACCCTTTGATTCATATTACTGGTTTGGAAATTCATAATTACTAAAATAGATATAAAATAAAAATACTTTCTATTTTAAAATGTTTTTTTTTCAAATTAAAGAAAACTTTACAAAGTAGAAAATGAATTTAAGACATCAGGTACTTTTTTGTTTCTTTTAATATTTTTATTATTTGTATTTTTACATATTGTTTTAATTTAAAAAAGTGTATTGTTTGTTATTTTGCTTTTACCAAAAACTTAATTTCAAAGTGAAATCCCGTTTTCTGTTTATATGTATGTTTTAGAATTTATGTTTATGTATATATTTTTGTTAAAGTTGCAAAACACATAAGTTAATGGAAATTTGATAATATTTTTAAATGAATATGTTAGTATATATTATTTTGTAAACTTTCAAATACTTTTTTTTTACTTAAAATTTCTTTAATTGCATTTTCGTTTATAAATTTATAGATTGGTCTGTTTTTTTTTTTGAATTAAAGAGATAGCTAAATTAGTAAAAAAAAGGTTAAAAATAAAGTTAATACAAAAATATATTTATGTTAAGTTAACTAGATTTTTACTTTTTTTTGTATTAACAGGGTTGCCAAAAACTTGGAATCCTTGAAAAAGCTTGATTTTTTAACAATTTTTACATGTAAAGTAACAAGGTTTATATTAGATACGAAATATCTATCATAACAACAATTTTTTTTTGTATCATTAATATTAATTTTTTAAACACATTTAAAGTAGCTTTGCAGGATATTTTTAATGTTGTTATACTATTTAAGTCAGTTTTTTTACCTTGAGATTAATTTTATACTAAAAATTGACCAAAAAACCTTTTTTTATTAAACCTTGAATAAATTTAGAAAACCTGGAATAAATTTACAAATAGCTGTTTTTAATCAAGATATATTTAGCACAACTTGAAATAACTGTAGTTAAAGGCTTCTAATAAAAGATTAAAACCTTTAAATGTGTATTTGGTGCTCCAAAATAGATCTGCTGATTGAAACTAAATTTAATAAATATAAAATTACGAATGGTAAATTACGTTGTTCGTTAAAGTGGTCAAAGGGTTGGGGACTGTATAGTGTAATGGACTCCTCATTTTTCACACTCCCGTTGACTCTTACATGTTCAGGAAAAAATCAACAGATACAAAGTCGTGTAAAAAGTTTTCATGGGGTATATACTTCAGTGAACATAATCCCACTCTCCTGATTTTCTATTAGTTAAATACATTAGTGGTTCTTAATTTTTTAACAAAGCTGCATTGTACAGGGTTGCTACGGGTCAGGCTTTGTCAGTTTTTGGGTTCAAAATGACCAAAAGTCATTTTTTTCAGTTTAAAATTGGCAAAAAGTCCGTTTTTTATGTCAGAATTCGTCAATTCTAATTTACAAAATTCCTTAGTTCTCAAAGCTTTAAAATGGTAAAAAATTAACAAAAAATCATTTAAAATCAAACTACAACTGCAAAAATTTCCTATAAATTTACTTACAAAGTCATTAAATTCCAAAGCCTTCAAATAATAAAATTAAATACAACAACTTTATAAAGTCAGATTATAAATTTTTCCTCGAAACATGTTGAATATTTGAACAAGTAGTTAATTTTCTTTGTAAATATTATGTTTTTACAGTTAATAGTTTCACAGTTTGTACTATTTTAAAACTGTTTATTTATGACATTTATACTCTAAATTGTTTCTTAATTAAAGTTAAACTTTTTATTCATGATGATTTCATAAATAATAATTTAGTTAAAGATTGTATATTTAATAAGTTTTCAAAAAGAGCCTTACGCTTTTTTTAATTATAGTTACTATTTCATTACATTGTGTTGTTTCTTTATTTTAGTTTGTTTTTGTAAGGTTTATTTAAATATTTTATGTAAGATCATGGCTATTTTTTTAGTATACATCATGAGATATTTTTCAAGTTTTAATATCAAATACAAATGTTTAAACTTTAATACCATTTTTTCTTTTTCAAAATAAATTATGATTTAGTTAGAGTATTTTTATTAAAAAATCTTTGCCAGTTATTTACTTCACATTTGTGACATTTTGAGAGATCATTTGCAAAGAGGTAAGCAGTGGGAAAAATGTATACCTAGTTCAGTGCAACTTTTTATAATTAAGTTTATATTGTTTGTTTTCACATTCTAATAACTTATTATTACAGTTATTTTTCGCTGAAGTACACTTTCTGAACACAGCAGCCACTCAATAGAAAGTTTGTTGGAAAGAATAACTAGTCTAAATAAAAACGAAACTGACAAAAATTTTTATTTTGGTTCAAAAATGTGTACTGAATAAGAAGTGCGTACTAAACTGCGTACTTGTCAAAATATGTGTACTCAAAATATTTACTTATCTAAAAATACGTGCTCATAATGCGTATTTAACTGGAAATGCGTATTTAAAACACGTACCTAAGACAGGGTTGCCACTCAGCCAGGAATCAGGAAAAATTTAAAAAAATGACAAAAAGTCAGGAAAAGTCAGTAAATTTGATAAAAAAAAAGAAAAAAAGTCAGATTTTGTCAGTTTAAGTTTACAAAATTCTTGTTTTCCAAAACCTTCAAATAGTAAAAATTAATTATAAGTCCTTTAAAATCAGAGAAAAATTCCAAAATTTTCCTAGAAATTTACGAAAATATTTAGCTTTATTTCCAATGCCTTCATCTGGTATAAATTAGTAAAATATCCTTTACAAAACTGCAAAAATTTTCTATTAACATATTGAACAAGTACCCTACTTTACAAGCAGATTTTGTAAGCTTTTTAGTATTGATGATCTGTAGCAAGGACACTTATATAGTGAAACTGTGATATATAGACAAAAGTTTATCTAGCATAATTTTAGAATCAAAGTGTTTTTTGTATAAGTAAATAATTGAGTTCTTTATAACTAAGCAGTTAGTTTAGTATTTTATGTAACAAGTTAATGTGTATACTTTACCTCTTTATAATTTTTTTTAAGTTGTTTAAATTTACGAAATAAGTTATAAGAGAGGTATATGCCAAGATTAAGTTTACTTATCATTTGTATTTTTGTAGAGTAACTTAAGCTTTTAAAATAAATAAGAGTATAATTATTTGTTACAAATTTTATACTAAATGATAAGAGGAAATATTTTATAAATGAAAGTAAAAATAAATGAGTGCCAAATGAAAAGAAATAAAGCCCACAAGTTGTGGCTTGATTTAGAGAAAAGATTCTTTTCAACAAGTGTAGGGGGAAGCAGATGAGTGCGATTTAAATAAAATGAGGCAAATTATTTTAACTGCCAAGAAAATGAAGCGGAATACAGTTCAGTGAAGGAAACCATATCTTCATTAGATGAAGAGGTTGAAGTGCTAATAAAAAAAAAAACGGAGAAAATAAATTTTAGTACATACATTTAAAAAAAATAGTATTTGATTAAGTTCTTTATTGTTTTAATGTTATTAACTGTAAAAGTTCGTTATTGTTTTAAAATTTGAGTTGTGAAAGTTCCTTATTGATTTAAGGTTTAAATTGTAAAAGTTCCTTATATGTCGTTTCGTTTATTTAGATACATTTATGCTAGGAAATTCTAAAAAATTGTGTTCTTTATTGTTTTAAGGTTTCAACTATAAAAATATGTTACTATTTTAAGATTTTAGTTATGAAAGTTTGTTATTAATTCAAGGTTTTGATTGTAAAAGTTCCTTATATGTCGTTTGGTTTATCTAGTACATTTATGCTAGGAAATGCTAAAAAATTGTGTCTTTTTTCAGACAAGCTGTGTTTAAAAGGTAATAAAACAAGTATTTTGCTGATAGAGCTGTTTATTACAAACATCAATCATACACAGATTGTTCAATTGATGTAATGGAAATTTGATGATTGAATTCAGCAAAAAAACTGTTGTTTTAACCTGTATTAAAATTAGATTGAAAGCTTAATAAAGTTTCAAGTGTTAGATTATGTATTTTAGAATAAGTTAATTTAAGAGTTCCATTTAGAAAAGTCAGGAAAATTTGGTAAAAAGTCAGGAAGAAGTCAGGAAAAGTCAGGAAATTTTTCTCAGCTTGATCAGTGGCAACCATGCTAAGAGGAATATGAAAGTCAGGCTAAATTTACAAAATTTTGCGTGGCAAGCCTTGTTGTAGGAGATTGAAAAGTCTGTGTACACTAGTTAGTAAGAATATGCATTATTGAGTTTTATTTGTTACAGATGGGCCAAAAGTCCTTGAACGAGTTCAATAACTTTTGATACTTAATTTAACTTTACTTCAACTTATGATACTCATTTCTTTATCCATTTGTCTTGCAGATCTATTCCGATTTTACTTTATACAGCTTTTTACACCTTCTTTAAGTAAGCATTGCGTAGCACTCAATTTCTCAAACGGTCTTCAGATGTACAAAGCTACTTAAATATTTTTATAAAGTACGGACTTTATTTATATTTATCAAAACTTTACAATCTTTGAGTTTGTTTTTCCAGCACAATCAAGCTGAAGTATTGCCTTTCTTTTGCTCATTTAAGAAAAAAAAATTATAAGAAAGATTATATCACTGATGTTTTTTGTGTCAAAACTTTATTCCGACTAACGGCGTTTCACTGCTCTCAAACAAATTTAAGAACACATCTACGGAGTCTCAAAAAAGCTCTAAGGAATGACTCCGTAGATCTGTTCTTATATTTGTTTGAGAGCAGTGAAACGCCCTTAGTCGGAATAAAGTTTTGAGACAAAAACATCTGTGATATATAACCGATAAGCTTAGCTATCAGGATCTCCAGGATTTAACGCCTTTTAACGTTACATCTTAAGAAAGATTATAGTAATTAATACCATTGAAAATGACAAAACGAATAATTCTCTAGTTTGAATGAGAAAGGTGATTATAAAAATATTTAGTTGTAAATAAATTGATATATCAACTGCTTTTGTTTTGCCCTGTACAATACACTTACCTTTTAATAGCAGTCATTCAACAATTTATTAAGGTAGAAAATATACACTTAATAAAAAAAATTTCAAGTCTTTTACAGATTCCATGTAAAGTTTTTTTTTTATTGACAAAAGTATAAGTTAAAAAACAAGGAACTATAAAATTTATACTTTTTACTACCACTTCAGGACTGAAATAAAAGTTTTATTAATAAAAATGAAATTTTCATAACAGAAAAACTTACATTAAACAAATAACTTATCACCAGATGTTAATATAGATAGTCAACAAGTTGGTTTTGCTTATCAGTAGATTATAAATAGTTTCATTTATAACTAAATCACTACAAAAACTTACAATTTCAAACAAATAAAAGTATATACACATAAACTGATATTTTAAACTGAAAAACGCTTAAATAGATTTGCAGTTTAACTATTTTATTGACATTTATAAATCGGTGGCTTATCTAACTTCAGTTTTCTAAGTTTTTATGTGATTTGATAAACATTTAAGTTATCTTCGACGTGTACAATACTAGCTTTAAAGTTAGTTTAAATAAATATTACTAGTTTTATAACTAAAATTTCTTTATCTAGTACACTAGATTATTACAAATTTTGATCAACAGTATATAAACAAATAAAACCGTAGTACAGAGGGGTTTTAATAATTTCTACATTAAAAAAATTTATAAAAAGTTAAAAAAATTAAACGTTTAGAACCGTAAGTTTCAACTGACATGAAATTAAATTAATCACATTGGTGTGATTTTTTTTAGATTGTGTTGTATTCTTTTACTAAAACTTTTTTTCATAACTTAATAACATAAATAATTTATAAAAACAAAAGTTTTAAATACTTTTGTGTTAAAATATACAATTTGTTTGATTATAGTACCTTATTTATAACTCGTGAAAACTTAAAACCCATAGAAAAGCTACTTGAAATTATTTCACTACACTAATTACGAAAGCTTATTAAAAAAATTCTTAGCAAAAAAGGTACAATTTAAAAAGTTCTTTATTAGTCATTTTAAATATATAGAAAAAATAATATTAGTTTTAAATGTGATTGTTTTTGACTTATGTTAACTAAATGATAAAGACAATCAAGTTTTAAGGCTTACAGAAAACAAGCTTGAAATTTACTAGATAGTTTAACGCTTAAGAAATAATACTATCTCAGTTAAACTTCACCGTTTCTTTTAAAAAGCATTTAAAATAGTAATCAATAAGTTTTAATTACTTATTGCTAACTTAGTGTTCACGTTTTTAAGTAAAGCTAAATTTTCTTACATATTTGTGTTGACTAGGGGCTTTCGTTCTTTAAAAGTTCAGTTGTTTAAGTTTTTAATGCGGTCATTGGGGTGTTCTACCTCACTAAGCAACACATAAAAAGTATCCTAAAAACTTTTTTATAGCGGTTATTTTTTAGAAGGCTAAATTTAGATATTAAAAAAACTTATATCTAATTTCAAACCCAAACAATACAAGATATCTAGAATGCGAAAGTTTAACATTGCTATTTCACATGATTTAAAAGTTAAAAAATACATTTTCTAAATACCGGTTTCATCATACAGTTTAAAAACTTTTAATGCTTAAAACTACTTTTTACTGTTTAAATAGTTCATAACCTTAGTTCATAAATAGTTTTAAGCAACCTAAAAAAACATGCAGTAAAATGAAAAGTTTTATTATCAGTTCTGGAGACATTAACACATCGACGAAGCACCTTAAAGATAAAATTATTAGAACGCCAGAGAAAACTCCACATTATTTTATTAAGCATGCTACTCCATCATTAGTTTTTCCTTTATTATTAATTTTTAATTGCTCACTAGCATTGTCAGAAATACCTAAACAATGGAAAACATCTTATGTAATTCCAGTATACAAAAAAGGTATCAAACACGACCCATTAAATTATAGGCCAATATCCTTAACCAGTACGTTTTCCCGAATTTTTGAACACATTATTTCCCAAAAATGTTTAACCACCTCTTCGACTTAAATTTATTAACACCAAAACAATTTGGCTTTGTTCTCCACCGATCATCAGGAATTCGACTATTAACATGTACATACTTGGCTAATAACTTACTTAAACAATGAATCAGTCACAGTGGTCTATACTGACATCAAAAAAGCTTTTGACTCTGTGTCACACATTAGATTATTAAAAATTATGACTCAATATGGTTTTGATGATAACTTAGTGAATTGATTAAGCGAATTTCCAAATATTAGGACACAAAGTGTACTCATTAAAAACACATTATCAGATCCTCTGAAAATTCACAGTGGAGTACCAAAAGGTAGAGTCATTGGGTCCTCTTCTCTTTTTAATTTACATCAACGATATCACTTTTAATACTCACATTCAAAGCGAAATAAGTCTATTTGCAGATGATTCAAAAATATTTAGCAAGTCAGAAACTTCTTTACAAATAACATTAGATAATATTCACGAATGGCTAAAAACAAGAAAACTTGATTTAAATCCAAAAAAATGCCAAGTTCTTACCATCAATAAAAACAAACCCATCCCTATTAACCTTTTAAATTATAAAACTAAAATACCAGCAGTAAAATATTTTAAAGACTTAAGGAATACATATATCCGAAAATCTAAAATGGAACGAACATATAAGTTATTTATACAAAATTGCTCAAAACTCATCATATCAAGTACTTAAAAGTTTTAAGACCAGTTCTGCTAGTATTCTTACTAAATTATTTAAAATCTACGTTCGCCCTAAACTCACCCTATTAAACGTCACACTATTTAAAAAAAGACATTATTAGGATTGAGTTTGTGCAGAGAAATTTTACCCGTTTTGTTTGTATTAGATGCAACATTTTAAATACCTCATACAAAGATAGATTGGTGAAACTCAGATTGGAGTCTCTATAGAAGATGGCAGTTTGACTTGATAACTTTGTTTTTATCACAAAATAAGGCTAATCGTACATAATTAAAGAACAATGGAAGAAGACAAAAAACTGTTTGACGGAAGCAAAACAGCTACTGAAAGTGGACCTTCAATTAGTAATCAATTTCAATTTACATCTTCAAATCTTGATTTAGGCAAAAGAAGGTCGGCAAGACTCAAATTTAAAAAGCCTTTGGTTTGTTTTTAAATTGTTTCTAACCAAAAAATGTTTATTTTATATATATATATATATATATGTATATATTATTTTTTTAAACCTGACTTTAACGTAAATGTATATTTAAATTAAACTTTTAGTTTGTAAACATCTTTTTTACGACCAGCCAAACTCAAAAATAGCAAAACCTAGTGTATCAATCAAGTTCAGCGTAAAGGATATTTATACAAACAAAAACTTTGTTTTACCCAAACCTAAAGCATGGTCTACGATCTACGAAGAACCTAGCGTTGATAAAAGTGGTAGACTTAAGTAGGTTTCTTGTATTTTCAGTTTATTTATACGTAAGTGGCAACGACCTATTTTAAACAGTTTGATTTTTCTAATTTTTAATTTTTTTTGTAAGTACTTTGTAACGTAAATATTTTTTCGTAAAATTAATTCTTTTTTGTATACACTTGTATTTTTTTTTACCGGTGAATATATCTTATCTTCCTAAAGGTATAGTCTTAAAATTAGTTATTTTAAAAAAGGAATTAATTGGTAAGCTGTAACTTTACTTTTTATCTATTCTTTAGTAAACTAAAGCACACTGTTTACGCTATTGAAAACTAAAATTAGTTTAACTTTTTTATTTTTTTTCGATAAAAAGTAAAACTGAACACTACATGTTTTTTGATTAACTTTAATTAAACCGCAGACTTTTTATTTAAAGTAAACCAATCAAGATCTTATTTCTTTATTAAAAACGAAAAACATAACAAGTTAAATACTTTTGCTAGAAAATTTTAGTCAGTATCTGGTATTTAATTGAGAAAACCTTGACTTATGTAATTTTTATTTTTGTTCAATTACATAAACTAAAAATTATAATTATAAAATACTGCTACAATCATTGTCTATGAAAGTTAAATGTTTTACAGTTTTATTTTTAAAAGTAACTATGATAAAAAAATATTGTTTTTAGGTTATTTAACAAAAAGAAAATAATATGTTCAATTAAATTTGGAAAAACCAGAAAGAAGAAAAAACGAGTAAGTATCAGTTTACTTTAAAATAAAAATGTTCGTATAAACTAAAAAATATAGTTTAGATTTAGGAAAGCTTTTAAACTAGTTCTTTTTAATTGATTTGTTTTTTTAATTAAAGTATTAATTTCAGCTAGTTAATTAAAATAGTTTGTTTTTAGTAGTACGTACAACATTATGATTATGTTCTTTTTTAAATTAGAGTAAAGAAGCTAAAGAATTGATAAAAAAGTTCAAAAGACACCAAAAGAAAAGTTCAGTTTTCAACCTCGATGAAATTCTTGGTAAAATGGACAACGATGATTATGAAACTTTAAAAAGTTGAGTTTTAGAAACTTCGACTGGAACGGGACTATTAACTTTTCTACTCTTATAACTAATTATATTTATATATATAAATATATTCTTAGAGCTTTTTTGAGACTCCGTAGATCTGTACTTAAATTTTTTTGAGAGCAGTGAAACGCTGTTAGTCGGAATAAAGTTTTGACAAAAAAACATCTGTGGTATATATATAAATATATATTTAACTTAAAAAAAATAACAACTCAAAATAGTTTTTTTTGTGTTTATCCCTGTTATTTTGTTTTTAGTTCATTTGAGTAATAATACATTATAATTTAACCATAGAAACAACGTGTTTCATGTCAAATCAATTTACAACTCTGTATTTTTTTACTTTCTAATGATTTGTTTATTAAACCCATTTAATTTTCATGCCTTACTATATACTTTAGTTAAATTGTTTGTCTTTACCTGCTTATAGCTTATAATTTAACTAGTTTTTCAAAAGGTTTTATAGTATTAATATTTTTCTTAATATTTTTTTCCGGTATTTTTTTATTAACTATTATGAATTTTTTGAATTTGATTTTTTTAAATAGAACTTAGTTCACACAAAATTTAGATTATTTGTCATTTTTAATATTATGATTTTATTATAAATCTGCTTTGCTGTGAAACAGTTTAATTTTGTTTCTTAAAGTAATAAAATTGAAAAATAATGTTTTAGTTACAAAAAAGTTATAAACTAGTCACCAAACCACATATAATATTTTAATTGATTCTTTATGGTCAATAAAAAAAAAATTAAGTTAGTTTACAAAAAAATTAAAATCTATAAAAAACATTGTTTAGCATTTTTAATTAATTTATTTAAAAAACTTATTGCATAAAAAAAATTAAAAAAAGGTCTACATTAGTTTTTGGCTAGTTTAAATTCTAATATAGTTTTTCAATAAAACTTAATCTGAAACAGAGCTAAAGGCCAGTTTACCCTTAGTTAACTGATATTAAAAATATTAGTCAAGTTTACTTGCTTTTATCAAAAAGTTTTAACTAATGTAACGTGAATGCTATTCACGTTAACAGCATACTAGTTATTGCGCCAAAATTTTAAACTAATAAGTAAAATGTTACACAATCCATAAGTTAAATTTCAAATAATTAAAAAATCATTAAGTTTTGTTTGGCACTTCTGTTATACCAGCAAAACATTTTAGAAAACGTTGATTTCTACATATTGTAATAGGTATTTCGTTTGACTGTTTTAAATTCTTTATCGTTTTTGTTTTGTTGGTATTAGTTATTAAATTCATTAACTAAATAAGCGCTCTATGGATATACTAATTAGTTGATATAAAATCTTTATAAACTTAGAAAAGTATAAAGTATACTGGTTATGTAAGGCTGTTAATAGGTTGTACTTACTATAAAGTTAAACTTAAAGTTAAAACAATAGTAGCAATAAAAAGTTTTTATTAGATTCAAATATAGACACTAACTAGTTTATATAAAGTCTTTAAAAGGGGATGGGTCAAATATGCACGAAGACACTTTTGTACGAAGACACTTTTGAACGAAGGTCATTTTTAAGCGAAGGGTCTCTTTGGCACGAAAGTATTAAAACCAATGAAATGAAAAAAATAACAAAAACAAGTTTATAAATAAAAATTATCGACCAAGGGTAAGGGGTAAAAGTTATTATTATTATTATTATTGTTTATTGAACGATAAAAAAGCGCTCAAAAAGTTTGGTAACGACGTAAAGTACAAAGGAACCTTCCGGTTATCGAGTCGTACACCACACACATAAAATTTCTTACGGGATATAGATTAAATTTTTTATCATTTAAATATTAAAATATACAGTAATAAAACAATCAACTAAACGAAATAAAAAATAAAAAAAAAACGATAACTTACCGAATTTAGTGTACAAAAATGTACTTAAAGTTTTGTTTAGTAATATAAGAACTAAAAAATAGGTATAACTTTAAATCAACTTATATAAGGAGATAAACGATACTTATAGCAAATATTTGTTAAACGTTAATGATAGGTTACATATATATTTTATTGAAAGACAAAAAATACGCTCAAAATATTTGGTCCTAGGATAACATCCTCTTTAAAGAAAGTAAAAAATAATACGCTGAAATATTTTTACGTTCAATTTTATCAGTATTTTGTGCTAAAAGTGTTATTTTTATTTTATTTAATAATTTTAGTTGAACAGTAAAAACAATTTTACATTCGAATAGATAAATAAACTATTGCATAATTTTTTACTAACTTTCAGGAAGTGAATTCTACCATACCTGAATTTAAATTTTATAAATGAAAATAATAAGATAAGTACTGTGTGAGTTTATGCTTCTAATAAAAAAAACAATAATAGTATAAAAACAACAAACTTTCTGCTGTTTTAAAATATACTTTTTTTATATTTCGAATACTTGTCTAAGTCTAAAATTGTAATACTACAAGGCAAAAAATATTTGTAAACATAAAAAAGAAGTTTTATTTTTCTCTTTCTTTGATTTTCTCAGAAAAAGAGATTTCTTAACATAAGTTTGCTTAAGACAGTTATCTCAGCGTACTTACAAATACTTAATTTTCTGCTAGAGTATACACATCTATAACTTTTTTTACGTTGGAATGCTAAAAAAACAAAACAAAAAGTTTGTAAGTATTCTGAACTTAATTCAAAATAGTGTCTTCGTGAAAAAGTGACCCTTAATTCAATATATTATTTGACCTTTCGTTCATATTTGACACAGTTAATAAAGTTTAAAGAATACTGGTTATCTAAGCCTGTTATTAAGGTGTAGTTACTATAAATTTTAAAGTTAAAAAAGTACTAGTCATATTAAATTATTCATAAGACTTAAAGTGAAAAGTCAAACTAGTATAGATGTTAGAAATAGTTGTATAAATTTAGTAAATTGGTTGCGCCAGCTAGAACTTCATTGTAAAAGATTCATAAAAAATGGTATCAGCCGACAGCATGCATCTGCTAGAGTAGGAGGCGACTCTCAGGCAGTACCACTTCCGCCGGCGCCAGCAGGCCCACCTAGCGGACACTAAAATTTTAAACTAAACTTTTACACGGACTATGATGATCCGGACTATGAAGCGCCCGACCCCGTGGCCGGTGTAGAAAACAACCCTATGGAGTCAGAAAGTGTAGAAAACAGAGTAGATAACTCGAGTCAAGAACAATTATCTAACGCATCGGTAAACCAAGGCGACGATAAAGAGTATGCGAGTTTAGTCAGAAAGAAAAAGTTTGAGCTTGAGAGAATGACGCAGGAGGAGATTGATAGGCAATATAGGATAGCACAGTTGGACCAGGAAATTCAAGAAAGAAGGGGGAGACTGAGCATAAAGAGAACCTAAAGAATGCAAAACTCAACCCTATACCCAGCGACGAGCCATTCCCCCTCAAACGAAGGCTGGCGCCTGTTGGAGCAGGGCAGCGCTAATGTACGATAAGACTTTGACCGTCATTTGAAAAGTCCAGTCAGGGCAAGAAGATGCTGTATAACGGCAGAGGGATGCGATGAGACACCCCGCACGACCTAATTCCCATAGTTTTGCGGTGAAATTAAGAACTAAAATTTCTACTGTTTGGAAAAATTCAAGAATCTAGAACGCAGGGGAAAAACGTAAAGCTGATGCTAGAGTAGTTTGAATAAAAGTGTCAAAAATATGGTACAACAGCAGACGGGGAACGTTATAAACTACTGGAAGAGAGATAGCTACCATGGGTCGATAGGGACCTTTTAGGAAATGTACGAACCATCTCTCAGGAATTATCAGAGCCTCAAGGCGTTCCGGAGAGGTGAAAAGGAAGTATGATGCCCAAGGTTAAGAGGCTAGTAGTTTTTGTGCGTGAGTTGGAGATAGAGATGAGGAAGTGGGTACTGATTCTTACACGATAGCTATAGAAA
The DNA here is from genome assembly GCF_965202585.1 of Thalia democratica. Taxonomy (NCBI): domain Eukaryota; kingdom Metazoa; phylum Chordata; class Thaliacea; order Salpida; family Salpidae; genus Thalia; species Thalia democratica. The sequence continues at coordinate 24,668 of NW_028139348.1, read as the reverse complement.
TATTGGTTTTGACATGCTGGTAAAACATCAACTAGCCATTATCCTGCCCGACTCCCAAATGTGGAAAATTGGGTATGGGAGATTAGCAAAGATATTTTAAGCCGCTGATGAACCCACGCCGATAGATGCCTCGACTGAAAAAAATCAACTAGTAAACAACGAAAACCTTTCCTTTGAGGAGAAATGTAAAAAGTTATTATTGTTGTTCCCTGAAGTCACCAAGAAACAAACCTACATATGAAGCCAAAACAGCCAAAACACAATCATGGGCAGGTAATACTGCTTAACCCTTACAAAGCCGAACTAACCAAACATAGAAGAGCTGGAGGTCGGAGAGCCGCCACAGAAGATCATTTTAAGGACCTTCTTAAGCGGGGCGTTGTGGCGCGAGGAGAGAAAAGTCAGAGGGCGTCCCTAAACACTCGCCTTCAGAAGAAATCTAACACTGTGCGCATCAGTGTCGATTTTACAAAGCATAATGCGTCGTGTGCCCACTATGTTATCCTTTATTGAGAAATAACGAGCTCTCTGAGATCATTCCAGGCAGTATACGGTATTTTAATAACGTTTAATTAAAAGACATATTAAAGTTTTCCACTGGCTGCCAATTCCCAAAGATTTGTTGCTATTATTGTGCATAGTACGGTGTTAATTTCTAAGCGCTGCACTTTTGGTCTCGTTAACGCATTGATGAGGTTGTAACTAATAATGGAGTTTCTACTAAGGGGTGGCAGTGATTTCACTTACGTCTACCTTGGCAATATGCTTATCTATTCAAATTCAGAGGACGAACATATTTATCATGTTTATGAGATATTGAAGATATCACCCTGAAATGAGCTCATTCTAAATACCATAAAATACTATTTTGAAAAGTCTAGAGTTTCTCGGCCAATAATTGGTGTGGATAGTACCAATGTCCAACCTTCATAAGTAGAAATTATTTGAGTAGATGATGCCAACTGGGCGCAAAGACCTTAAAAAGTTTCCTCGAGATCCGTAACTATTACAATTGCTTCGTGCCACATTTAGCGAGACTAAGTCATCTCTGAGCCAGATATCTGGGTGTCCCAAGAAGACAAACCAAAACGCCTTAATATTGGAAAACATTAAAACTTTAATAAAAATAATAACTGCTCTAGATAATGCGGAGAAGTTATACTTTAAAAATTCTCAAGTTAAGGATAAAAGATGATTTATTGTATAATTATAACAATAAATAAAAATTTATTTTTTAACTTTTTTCGTGAACAAAAATATGTTGTTCGGGTTAAGTAACATCTTGATATAGTTTATGTTGTAGGTATATATTATTTAGATTATTGTAAAGGTGTAAAGATTACTACAAACTTTAAAAAACTAAATCTAATCGATATAAAATACCTATAATATAAAAAATTCAAATTATTACAATTTAATTTAATTTTATTTTGATAACATTAACTATACTAAAAATAAACACTTTTACAATACAATCATTTGAATACAATCGAAACATGTTTGACGAATTTTTATTTGTAAACTATTGATAAGAATAATAATAACTTTTAAGTTTTGTTTGTCGCCTTTTCTTCAAAATTCTTCAAGCACGGCTTCTTTCAAATTTACACTATAACTAATCTGTAACAGTTATCCCAAACCAATAAAAAAAGTTCATTTCGTACAAGTTTATTTATACTAGTGAAAGTAATAAACTTCATTATCATACAAAAAAATTAGGCACAAGAAAAGTATTATTAAAAGCACAATTAACAGCTGTTTTTATTAAGAAATGTTTAATTATAAAAAAGGTTTAGTAAAAGTATGCAAATTTAGGTTATTCTCAAATCCCCATAAAAACTTCAGTTTTTTTGTTTACTTCACAATTTAAATTGCCGTTCGCATCATCTAACTGCTAAACGATACCCAAGTCCGGCCCCCCAAATTCAACTTCTTCAAGCGCGGAATCATCGTTACTGCCCGCATCTTCCGACATGTGCTCCACGTTAAATTGCCACAAAGCCTTCGCGTTCTGCCTCCAAACGAATTCGACTAGGTCCGGATCGAGAGTTGTCTTGTTTTTTTCCTGCCACCTGAACATTTTGGTGGGGTACTCGTCCATATAGTGGCGGGCGTTTATAAACCTCCTTTGGTTGTTTTTGTCGTTCAGCAGGGATTTTTCCATTCGCTCCTTCCAGTAGACGGTGTCGAAACTTTTGTAGACTTGTTCGTAATCAATAATAAACGAGTTTGGGTCGTCGTACTTTGTGTCGTTAAAAACTCTGTAAAAAAAATCTTTTAATTGTTTTTAATAGCTGTCTTTAATTCTAACATCTTGAAGCTATAAAAACTTTCTTCGTAGCAATGATTAGAACTTTATATCAAAAAACAATTCGTAAGTAACAGAACGAACCTTCTAAACAGCTCAACGTCCACGTTGTAGTCAAACGAGTCCATCTCATCGCAATTGCACCTTTTGTGCTTCACCCCGTACTCAAGCCACATTGGGTGGGCGAAGTTGGCCGCTTCGGCAACGTTCAGTCCGGAGTTATACCCGCAGTGGTACGCCCTGGGAAAAGTTATTATCATGACGCCTTTTTTCTGTTCCGCTCGGTAGACTTCGATGCCATTTTTGGCGACAAACTCGGGGTCGATATGAATCGTCCTGTGCCTTACGTACATCGAGCATTTTTCGTACTCGTTGGGAAACTTCTCGGCGAGAAGGTCGTCAAACTTGTCGGCCTTACCTGGAATTTAAATATTTGGAGATTACTGTATCTAGAAGTAAAAAGAATGTCAATAGCTTTGACAAACACAAATTTTCAATCATTTAATAGACTTTTCTAGTAAAAAAAAAAGACTTTTACTGGACACAAAATACCATACAAAATCATTTTATAGACAACAAATGCTACTAACTTGCTGGAATGCTGAACCATATCTTGGCATCTCCCTGGTGCATGTAGTTCACCGACGGCAGGTCGGCGTCTTCCGTGTGCCACGGGAAAGTCGAGCCGTAAGCGCCGATGTACAGCATTGAGCAGGTGATTCCCGGCACTTGGTACCTGGTAAACTTGCCGTTTGCACCAAAATCACCGTACGCGTACGTCTGCATCTGCAGCATCGTGTCCAGCCTGTTCACGTTACACTCGGCGAACTTCGGCGGAAAGAGGCTGCCCTTGTTGTTGTACGCGTACTCGACCGGCGCGAGACAGTCCGTTTCGAATACGCTGCGGTCCATGGCTTGGTTTGAATCGAACTTCTTCGTTTTTTTCTCGTTGCTGCTTTTGAAGGCCGAGAACTTGACGTTCTTCTGCGGTTTCTCGCCGACGTATTCTCGCACGTAGCAGCCTGCGCCTCTCCTCGCCAGTTTTTCAACCCTCACTGCGCACGTCCACTTCGCCAGCTTTTTAGCCGCGTGCTGCTCAAACTTCGTTCTCCACTCCTCGGGAGTTACAATGGCGACGATACCCGCCTTGAAGTTTAAAAAATATTTTTAATTAAGTTTCTTGTTTAGTGTAAGAAATATTAAACTATATCTTTAAATGTTTCTTTTTCAAGTCTATTTACTAACCTAAACTTTTTTTGATGGATAGAAGACTAAATTTCAATATAAAAAATACACATAAAAGTATTGATTTAAAATTTAAAATAGGTACTAAGGTAAAAAATCATCTTTGGTCTGACAGAAAACAAACAAACAATTAGGAATACCTTGTGGAAACCCTGTCTTAGCATATTGCAATACAGCAGATGGAAATTTTCCATATCTTCCACACTGGCGTTGTAAATTGGTGCCTGCTTTAACACCATGGCTTGATCCTTTCTAGGTAATGATCTTTGAAATTAATCTGATAACACAATTATGCTTTTAGCTAAGTAGAGAAGTAACAATGATAACCATAATCAATAACTAAATTAAGAGATTTAAGCAGAACTTAAGACAAGTTAAGATTTAAGATGAAGCTTTTATTTGATCTCTTTTTGACTAACAAATGAATAAAACAAAACAAGTTATAACCTCTACTACTACTCAGAACAATTATATCTTTTAATGTGTTTTAATTATCTTATCATAATATGGTAAGTTGATTTCTACTTTAAGGCTACTTTTTAAAAATACAAGCTATTTAAAAACAGGTTTGTTTTAATTTTGTTATGCAAAACTTTTTATAAAATTTTGTCCTTTTAAAATAAAATTATTACTTTAGTGCTAGGCTTTAGCTAAAATATTTAATAACTTAAACACTTTACTATATTTTCATATCTCTTTATTATGTTCTAAAAGAAAAAAGTATGATTGTTATTTATTTTTAACAATTCGCATAAAAAACAATGATTATTTTAGGTGAATACAAAATAAGTACTTTTAGAAATCATTTTAAGAACAAAAAATACTGCAATTAGATGTTTTTTTAATTAATGTACATTAGGTTTAAAAGACATAAAATTAAATCGAAAGTTTTATGTAGTTTATTACTTTTCAATTGTATCGTGCTTTTGCAATGATCACAGGTAAACAAACTAATAAGTAACAATGGACATTTGATATATACATTATTAGCATAGTAAATCAGTCAATTAATACCTAAAATAAGTATTTTTAAGTGAAATTAAAGATCAAAGATTGAATTTAGTAACTGAGTTTAAAACATAAGCAAACATTTTTTTTTATCAACGTATAAAACAAAGGACAACAAAAGATAAGGTACAATAAACTAAGTACGTTAAAAAATTACAAAACTACGTATAAAATCATAGTTAAGCAAGTTCAGAAATTAAAGATCTACAAATGGAGCTTGACAATTAAGACTTTTAGTAATTTTTTGTAAAATTTCTGAATTTTCCTACCAGTTCAAATCTCAAATTAGTTAGATTTTTATTGTCTGTGAATGCAGTTTTAAATCGCTCTAGATTGCAGCGGGTACTTATCTTATTATGAAATACGTATAAAAACTACTACTTTTTTGCTTAGAATAGTTTTGTTAAAGTTGTTATATTGCATGGATAACTGTCTTTAAATAACAAGCATATTTATTACAACAGATTACTGTTTTATCAAATTTTACCTTTTAAAACGCCAGTTTTCTAATACAAGTACGATATTTAGTACTTTAGTGAGTGCTCTTATACACTTTTTAAACGTTGAAGTTTTAAATGTTTTTAGTTTGAAATTTTTACTACTGTTTAGTAATGGTCCTAAAATATACAACATAAAATAATACTTAGTCAAATTAAAATCATTCTTAATAAAGATTCATTGTGTTTTCTTAGAATTTAAATAAAATAAGTGATTTATATTTAAAGCCACACAAGCTTATCGTAAATATGAAAAAGTACAATTCAAACCTGACTGGTGTAAAATAAATTTGTATGCTTTTATTGTTTTGAAATGTTCTGACTACCTTGCACTAGATAGGATTTTCAAAACTAGTCAAATTAAAATTATTGGGGTATTAACTATAAACTATCATTTTAGTTCGTTAAATATAAAAACTAGTGATGTATCGTACTCACTATCCGGGTCCGGATCCGGCCGGATATTGCCATTTTTGTCTGATATCCGGATCCGGCCGGATCTTGATGTGAAAAAATAGTCCGGATCCAGTTCCGGCCGGATTTTAATTTGAAAAAAAAGTCCGGATCCGGGTCCGGCCGGATCCTAATTTGATAAAAAAAGTCTGGATTCGGTTCCGGCCGGATCCTAACAGAGATCCGGCCAATTCGGATCTAGTTAGTAAAAAAGAGCATACAGAAAAGTATTTTTTTCAAAAACAAGCCCTTTGTAAATTAAAAAGATTCATTTTCGTAATTTAAAATTAAACACCTACCGTGATTGGCTCATTTTGAACACGTGACTGGTTTACATTAAAACTATGAAATAAATATTTTAGAAATGCAACTCTTTACCTATGTTGTAAGATTAAAACTTTACTACCAAATTGTTAGGCTAGTTTTAAGATTTTTTGAAAAACTCAGGCTAGTTTTCTTTTAGATTTTGAATGAGTTTAAGCTGATCCAGTTTTCAATATTTTGTGATTTTCTAGTTAATTTTGTTCAAGAACTTGATTTTACTTGATTTTAGATTGGTAAGGCTATAGGGGGGTTCTCCTTGATTTTTACAAGTTGATCTTATTTAATAGATTTTAATCTTAGCTACCAGATATTGTTTCTGTGATGTACTTTATCTTTCTATCAATTTTCCTTATACTAAATTTAAAGTTATTCATAGTTTAGTTTTGGCTTTTATAGAAATGAAATTTTGAAACTACAAATGTAAGCTTTACGTTTTATGTGAAAACTAGTGATGTACTGGACTCACTATCCGGGTCCAGATCCGGCCGGATATTGCCATTTGTGTCTGATATCCGGATCCGGCCTGATCTTGATATGAAAAAAAAGTCCGGATCCGGTTCCGGCCGGATTCTAATTTGAAAAAAAAATTCCGGATCCGGCCGGATCATAATTTGAAAAAAAAATTCCGGATCCGGCCGGATCATAATTTGAAAAAAAAAGTCCGGATCCGGGTCCGGTACATCACTAATAAAAACATTAATTTTATTATAAAACTTTCTTAATAAAACGCAATCTCAGTTGTTTTATTACCTTAAGTAATAGTATAAATTTATGAAAACCTCATTGAAATGATAATGGGAAAGGCAGGTAATTACAATTCAATTATATGTGTAGCTGTCTAAATTGCACGAGCGTACAAAATTGCGCGAAGATACTTTTGCACGAGGGGATAAAATTGCACGAAGATAATTTTGCACGAAGGGTAACTTTTGCACGAGCAGACTATTTTGCACGGAGACAATTTTGCACAGGTTAAAATTTTTTACTAATTTTATTTTTTTTATTGATTTTTTTCTCACTGTTACCCCTAATCCTTACCCTCGGTCGGTAAGGTATTTTATTTTATTTTTTAATTTTTTTAATTATATTAATTTTTTTTTTCTACTTCCACTGTTATTCCTACCCTCGGTCGGTAGCTTTTTTTTTGTTTGTAATTAACTTTTTTTTAATTTTTATTATTTTTATAAGTTATTTTCTTATTTTTACTTTTACTATTACTGTTATCTCTAGCCCTTAACCTCTGTAAGTAACTTTTTTTCTCGCTTTTTTATTAAATTTTCTAAGTTATTTTTTTCTGTTTGTTTTTTTCTGTATTTTTTTACTCTCGTGCAAAAATGTAACTCGTGCAAAATTGACCTTTGGTGCAAAATCGTCTTCGTAGAATTATGTTCCCTCGTGCAACTTTGTGCCTTCGTGCAAATTTGGCTTTGTGCAATTTCATTCTTGTGAAATTTTGTGCATTCGTGTAATTTTGTTCGTGAAATTTTGTCCCCTCGTGCAATTTAGTAACCTCGAGCAATTTTATCTTTGTGCAATTTAGACCCGTTCCCAATTATGTATATGTTTAAATAAAAACTTAGACTTTATGTTTGATATAGATTTTCAATGATATTGATCTAAAACTTAATTGGTTTATTGATCTGACCATATTTTATCGAAATTTACCTAATTGAACTCGGAAACCCGCGTGGGAACGGTTTTAGAGTAGGAAGGAGCTTAGATTTTTTCTAAGATTTTTAATAAGTTGTAGTTGCTACAAAGTGTAAAATTAAAATGATGTTAGCAATATAAAGTTATTTATAAGACTTAAACTCAAAAGTAAAGTTAGTAAGTATTTGCATTTGAAGATGTTAGAAATAGTTGTATAAATTTAGTAAATTGATTGCGCCAGCTAGAACTTTATTGTAAGGGATTCGTAGAAAATGGTACCAGCCGACAGCATGCATCTATTAGAGTAGTAGGCGACTCTCAGGCAGTACCACTTCCGCCGGCGCCAGCAGGCCCACCTAGCGGACACTAATACTAATAGGGAAAGCAAAACGTTATTAGCTTTAGCTTGTGCTTATGTATAAAAAATATTTATAGTTTAATACTAGTAAGCTACAGTATAGCTTTTTTTTTAATGTTGTTGTGAAGGATGCTAGCACTCACAACTTTGTTTATCTATTAGAAGTGTATTTTCTATAATAAACTAAACGTATTATTTTTTTCTTATTACTTTCTAACATAAAAAAATATCTTACTTGAAAAAGTATCTTAATATTTTTATTCGATATAATGTTATTGGGTTTGAATGACTTAAATAAAAAGCAATACTTATATAACTTGCGTATAAAGTATAGTTTGAACATTTTATGTTGCTTAAATGTGATAATTGAAATATACCTAAGATTAGTTCTGAAAACTTATGATTATTGGTTATTTTGAATTGATCAACTTAATTATATTCTAGATATGTTAAAAAACCAGTAAATTGTATGATTTATTATGAGTAAAAGGCAGTGGTGAAAACAACAAAACGAAAAAAAAACTTAAAACGTAATAATTCTAAGAAATTAATTATACAACTTTTACTTGGTGTACTGTACAATCGTTTTATTTTTTCTTAGGTCATAAACTTTGGGTTCTTCCTTTAAAATATCTAAAAAAGTTATCTTTCAGTAAAAAAATGCGAATTAAAAACATACATTAAAATTTTATATAATTTTAAGTAACAGATTTCATAAACAAATTACAATTATGTTTGGCTATACATAAACTACTATTCATCCAAGCTGCGTATAAAAGGCCGTTATCAAAGAAAAAGGCGACCAAATTTACATCTCACGATCCAACTTGCAAAATAATAATTCTTTTTACACTTTCGCCTCAACTGCCACCACTTGATGTCGTGAAACTCACACTACCCGCATGTTTCCACGCAACCGCACCTACGGACTTTCTGCACCTTCCTGCTCACCACCGATCCATCCTGGCACCTCATCCGGATCCGACGCGCCTGAACTCTCACCGGTCTGCAGCAGGTGGGGGAGGAAGTGCCGCACGAGGAGGAGTGGCACCTGACGTCGACGAACCTCCGCAGGCTCCTGCACGTCATCTTTTTGTGAGGGGAGGAGGGAAATTTCGGTGACGTGTAGAACTTGCGGGTTTTGACGCCGCGGCAGGAACGTACTTCTAAATTTTTAAAGTTTTTATATTAAAAAATAAATGGGTTTTAGTTTAAATTTCTATTTTTACGGTGAAATTAAAAATTAAATTTTAGTTTAAAGAAAAAGTATGAAAAAAGCTAGTATTTTATTATTTAGAATTTTATTGCTCTAAAGATTATTTTATTAACTAGTTCTAATTTTAGTTTATTTCGTTTCGTTTTACCCTTAAAAAATATTTTGTTTGAACCACGACAAGTATCTATGCACCAAAAATATTTAGTAAATTTGACTACAAAAAAGACTGACTTGTTTGACATCGATCACCAGTGTAAGATTTTGGGCATTTGCATTGGTAACCCTGCTGTGTTTTCACGCAAGCTCCCGTAAAACAGTCTTTTCCCCCACAAGAACCACTAAATTCACATCTATCTCCTGAGTAACCTAAAATGTACACGCATTAGACGTTGTTCTAAACACAGACTAAGCTACTAAGTATTTAAATTTTGAAAAATAAACAACGAAAAACCTTTTTCACATTCACAGTAAGCCTGCATTGTGTTAGGTGAAATAAAACATTTTCCATGGTTGCATAGGTTGTTGTCTTGATTACAAGGAAAAGCCTTAAAATTTTCTGGATTCTCACATAGAATGCCTGTTAACATGTTAGAAAATGTGTAAATTTAGATAAGTAGTTCTATAATACTGTTGCTTCTAAGAAGTTTAAATTTTGTATAGTATCTAGTAAAATATTTTTGTTGACGAAAAAAAAGGAATCACACTATCCTTTAAAACTTTAGTTTGTAAAATTAAACTTTTGTTACTAAAGCCAACAAGTCTATTTTGTTTATTGCAGTTTGTTATGTTTACTTTAAAACAAACCTGAATAGCCGTTCATACACACGCACGACAAATCTTCATTCCTATTGTTAATGCAGCTTCCGTGTTCACATGTCAACGTGCAAGATGACGTGAAAATGTCCCCAACCCAACTCCCTGCACGAATATCCTCAGTAGAACCTCGAATATCCGCCAAGCTCTCAAACTCAATCATTTGCTGATTAAAAAAGATGGCGTGAATACAACCTGTAAGATTATAAAAATAGAAAATAAAATACAGATCTGAATTTTGGTTGATATATAAGTTTTGTTGTACTTTTACAAAGCTGATAAAAATATAAAAACTACTTAAAAGGTAACGCCCCAGTTAAAAATAAAGTAGAATTTAAAAAAAGCTTATAACTAGTTTTATTTGACTTAATAAAAAAAATAGTTATGTCTTTTAGAATTTGAATATGATAAGTATTAATTATAAGCTAAGCTACTTAAAAATTAGACTTAAACAAAATTAAACTTTATCTAACTAAAAAAAGTATTTCGTACCTTCAAATGTTTTTGAATCGCTGAAAAACCACATTTTTGTGCCAAATTCCAGCAGTTGAGGGGATACTCCTCCGATCTGCATTATCGTAAACTCTTCACTTGATTGGTCAAAACGAATGTCACGTGATATTTTACTTTCGTCGTCGATTTGAATTGAAACTGCATTCTCACGGACTTCAACTTCGATCTGTTAAATTTAATATAAAAAAAAAGATAAATAAATGGTCGTTTGAAAAAAATCCGAGCTAATTACAATCCCATAAGTACTAAGAATCCGAGCTAAGTACTAAGTACATACCTTTTAAGTACACTAAAATTTTTTGGTAAATAAATTTGCAATTTCTATATTAAGTAATGTACCTTGTGAGTATTTCCGTCGTTTACGGGTTCTGGACTATACAATGTAATGGACTCCTCATTCTTTAAACTTCTTTTGACTTTCACGTGTCCGGAGAAAAACTCAACAGATATAAAATCGTATCTATCGCTTGTTATTGGATTGTTTCCCCAGTAGAATAGAATCCCATTATCCTGTGTTGTAGCAATAAATTACGCTTTATACTTTATTGTTAGCGTATGCATAACTACTACTTTACAGTGGCGTCGCATGGTATTTTTTTTAGGTGGTGCAAAATTAAAAAAATATCCCCTACTTTAAAACACTTTTTTATATTAAATAAAGACTTTTTTCTATAACAATTACATTAAATTGCTAATGTAACTTGGGAAATTTGTTTAAAAATAAAACATTTTTTTTTCAAAAAAAAATATTTGAGAAAATAACTTTAAAAAAAAGGTAAATACTTAAAAAAATTAAAGCAAGTATAGGAATATAAAAAAAATTAAGTAATTTAAAAGACTTAAATGTAGAAAATGTTAAGCTCACTCATGAGTATTAATTTTTAAGAAGTAGAAAATATTAAACAGTAGAAAAAACTTAGACAAAACAAAATTTTATAATATTGAAAAATACTGCAACTTTAATAGTTCTTTATTTTGCCTCAAATTTGTTTAAAAATATTTGATTAAACATCATATTAAGAATGGTTATTTTATTAATAGTTAACTTAACAAAATAATAAATGTCTTATTAGACTTGGCAAGGAAATTAAAAAGTCTACAAACAAAAAAAAATGTTATGTACAAACTGCAAGTTTATTTAAAGTAAAATTGATTTTACTAAATAGAAAATAATTGCTTATTTACTGATGAATATTGAAAACAATAAACGAGTATCAACTTATAACTAATTAAAACTTTTGATGTTTTGATGTAACTTTTTGATGAAAAAAAACAGCTTGAATACTAAGTAAAAAACACTAAAGTAAAATAAGCAAGCTCATAAATAAATTTTACGAAGTCTCTAACTTACAATTTATATTAAACAGACTAATATTATAATAATAAAATACAGCAAATGCAATAATATTTCTTTTAGCCTCAACTTTAGTTAAAAAATATTGGATTAATTAAACATCAAACTATTAATAACTATTTTACTGATATTTAATTTAAAAAAAATCTAATTATACTTGGCAATGAATTAAAAAGTCTACAAACAAATAAAATGTTGTATACAAATTAAATTTTTTTTAAAGAGAAAAATTTACATTACTTAGTAAAGAAATTTTATAAATTTTATATAAGTTGGCCTCAAAGTCTTTAGATGTTTCTTTTATAAAACAAAACAATTTGCTAAAATAGATATTTAAAACACTTGAGAAAAAAAAAGTTATAACAAAAGTAATTTTTTTTTGTATATATAAAAATATATATATTGATACTTAAAAATTTAAAACTTCTCTTCAACAAAAGTATAAAATTTTATAAAACTTAGGATGAAAAAGTTTGATAAAAATTGCTTTAAGAATGATGGAGAATATAGGTTTTCAGTAAAATTGTATTTTTTTGCTGTTTTGGTTTGCTCCTTGTATAATAAATCATTGTACTCTCTGGCTTTGACCAGTTGTAACTAAAAGTTTAATAGGAAATTTCAAGTTTATTAAAGAGTAACTATTAGCTTTCTGAAAAAGTTAAAATAAGAACAACATGTAAAAAAAATGCCTATACACCCTCCCCCCCTCTTACCCTCACTATTTTGCACAATTTTTTTTACAAACATTAAGACTTTATTAAGTTTAAGATTGTTGGAGGTTTAGTTTTTTAATATGTTTTTTGTAGGTATCTTTTCTTTATTTAATTTTAATATGGTTTTCATTTTGATGACAGTATTTTTGTCAGGAGCTTAACTTTTTAAAGTTTAGTTGGTGAGGCTGTTAAACTTTTCAAGAATTTAAAAGATAATTTATAAATATGTAACCGTTATAGCAGTAAAAAATTGGTTAGTTAGTTTTCATGTGGCCATAGGGGTAAAACACTTATTTTTTAATTATAAATAAGCTTGTTATTTTCAGAGTAAAAAAACTAAAACTGCTTTAGTCAGCCTGAATATTTTTATAAATTGGTCTGTTTTAATTTATCTTGGGTCATCTTGAGTTTTAACATTTCTAAGTTATCCTGATTATAAGGCAAGGCAACCATATTTCAACAATTTTATCTGAAATTTTTGCTTTGTTTTTGAAAAAATTAAACCAAAAGTCATATAAAATAGAATAAATTTTCATAAAATGTTAAACTACTCTAAGTTATCAAAGTTTCTAAGTTAAGGCTAATTACTTTTTTTAAATATGTGACTGTTTCAATAATACTAAATTTCATTTAGTATAAATCTTGATTATTTTTCTGTAAGAGTGAACTAGAAGTTTATAATAAACTTCTTAATTTATTTTTTTTCAGAACTTAAAGTTTACATTTAAATATAAATTAATTAAATATTTTATTAAATTAATGATAACAATAATCAGTTATAGTTAAGTTTATGTGTGCAGATTAAAATAAAAAATAAAATTTCTTAGACTTTGATGATTCAAGGTTTTTATCTTTTTTTTTCAAAATATTTAATTTATGACAAGTTTTGTTCTTTTATTGTCCAGTTTTAATAGAAGTGATCTGTTAAACTAAAAAAAAATCATGTGGGTACATAAACTCAAGTTTAATCCTTTGCAGTAGCTTAGCTTTGTTTTTATTATTTGTTTACAATAGCTTGTAGATGATACTTAAGCATGTCCTGTTTTAGGGAATTTTCAACTTAGTTTACTTACCGCAAGATATTGATTTTGCGGTAATTCTTGAAGAAATTTTGCTTTTTTGAGTTCATTTGCGGCAGTCAGCTAAGAGTTTGCGGCAGTGAAGTGGGCAAAATGGTCGTTTTCAAAATTGGAGTTTTAAAAGAGATTTCGTTCTAAAAAATAACGAAATCGTTACAGATACTTATTTTTTTTCTTACAAAATTTCAAGGTGGTGCAGTTGCGGCAGTGCAACACCCCACGCGACGCCCCTGCTACTTTACAAAAAAAAGATTTTAAAAAACGTAAAAAGAGGTTTAATTTAAGGTATTGACTATGTTTTTAATAAAAGAAGTACTAATTTAGTTTATTTTATAAATAACATATTTCGATAACCGAAAAGTTTGCACCAGGTCCTAGGACTAAATATTTTGAGCGCTAATTATTTCTCGGTTAACAAACTATATAAATATTTTCTTAATATATCAACCCTACAAGGTGTATAACGTATTAATATTTAGTTTTTAGAGAAAAGTTTTTCGTAACAAAGAAAATTAAGGCTTAAAAAAGTAAAAGGCTTTTGAAACATACGTTGTTTGTTGAAATGTAAAGTGTCAGCGTCGCTATCTTGTTACCACCTTTGAAGCGGTGACTCAAGTCTATATGGCTTCCATTTTTCGTCAAAGTTACACTTGTGAGCTAAAATAAAATAAAATTATGTTACAATTTTATTTCATTAAAAACAAGAGTGTTTTAATCAGTATTAACTCATGTAAGATATAAAATAGTATCTCTTATTGTTAGTATGTTAAGTAAACTATTTAAGATTTTACTCATTTTAAAATATATTCAAATGAGATAAAAAGTGATACTAGTTGTCCCATAAAATTAAAAAAACTAAGGTAAAGATTTACCTGTATAACTATGCTTTAACTTATATAAAAATTAAAACTCAGTATGATAAAAGTTATATGGTTGCTTACTTACAGATAGTCATTCATATCTAAGTTAAATATCTTAATGTAACTACTCTTCAAAACTTTGATGTTAGTATAACCACAAACGTTTAATACAAGACTTTTTTCCTTAAATATGTTTTTAAAAATTGTTTGACTAAAGAAATGTTTGTAAATAAGCATGTTTAGTTTAAGTTAATAAAACTTTAATAAAATAGTTTAAAAATTATTATTAGTAACTTACAAAAATACATTTTAAGAAAAAAATTGATGTTTATAAAAACATAATCTAACGTTTTAAAAGTATCAAACTCTACTAGATTTAAAACTTGTCACTTTTAAATTTTCAATTACAGCAAAAGTTTATCTAATTTTAAAACATGTGAGTTGTAAATAAACGAAACGTGTATTAACGAACAGATTGGCACAACGTTCCGGTGAACCCTGGTTGACACAGGCACTTGAAACCGGCAGCAGTGGAGGTGGCGGCGTGGCAAACTGCATCGTTCGCACAATCGTTGTTCGTGCAAGGGTCGTCTCTCAGAATACTGATCCTGTCACCAGTCTCCTCCAAGTCACAGAACTGACCTCTGAAGATTAATAAGAGCTTTTAAAAAGGTTTTATATTTACTATAACAAATTATTTTAGATTTTGAAGTGTGTGAATAAAAAAGTATTTAATTTACGTGTACAACTTTATAATAAGTAGTTAAAACCAGTCATTAATTTACATACTTAAATGTTTATTACTTATATACATTATAAGATCAGAGTATACCACAACTAAAACTTTCAAAAAATAACCTCTAGACGATAGTGTAACTTTTACTTAGATATAAAAAGTAAATTTGAGTACGTTTCTTTAAAACAAATAGTTTGTAGTAATTAGAAATGAATTGTGAGCAGAAATGATATCTAAAACCAAAAATATTTTTAACTACTTGATAATAATCTACAACTTTGCTTTTATTTTTCAGTAACAAACAATGTAAATGATTTGGTAAAAAATAGTATTTTCAATTATTTAAGTAAAATTTATTTTTACTCGTGTTTATAAAACATTTGTTATTAAATTAGTAAAAAATCACGATACTATTAATGTCAGTCACAGATTTTGAATTAGATAAGTTTCGAAACGGTTTTAAGTATTTCAAAAACGTATATGTTTTTAAGAACTTATTTTTACAACAAACGTTTTTTATAAGTCCGTACTCCGTACTCATATGCAGGTTGATATTTAATTATACGAAAACTAAAATTACTTTTTAATGTGCTTATTGTACTATACTAGTTACTATAAATTTTATTACGACTTTGGAGTTTTGGTTATAGTAACCTATAATATCAAAAAACTTATGCGTCTATTTATTTTTCATTTAATATTTGTTACTGTAAGTTTGTAACTCAATTAATAAAGCAAACTTGTTTTTATATTAGAAGTTTGAGAAAAAATTGACAAAACTTGTAAATCTTTATCGACAACCAATTATTTATGATTACATAAAAGTTATAAGGCAAAATAAAGATATTCTTTAAAACTTCATGAAACCAAATTAGCTATTTTAATCCAAACTACAACAAATAATCAATATACAACTTACATGAATCCAGGAGCGCAGTTGCATCGATAACCAGTTTTCAGGGCAAGATCTTCCTGGCAGGTGGCTCCGTTCTGACATCTGTTTTCTGTGCACACTTTTATTACTTCGCTGCAGTTCCTTCCAACGTACCTTCGAGAACATTCACATCTGTTTGTGAGATTAACATGAGATTTTTGTTATATTGTTGTAATATAACTAATCTATGAAGTGTGATTTTGTAAAGTATAAATAAAATCTGATTTTATTTTGTGAACATTGCTCTGCATAAAACAAGTTGAAAAAAAAACTTGAATATTAAAACTACTCTTGTTAAAATAATTTAGCTTGCTATAGAGAAGCTTTTAAAGTTTTAAGAAAATACAATACTGTTTTAAAATAAAACATGGGCAACTTAATGAAAAAACAACCTTAACAATTTCGGTAAGTAAAATAGACTGAATTTCTTATAACTAAAATATAAAAACTTAACTTATATACTATATTTAGCTTTATGTTTTGCTCTCTATATTTTAGCATTACCACATTAATATTACGTAAAATTTATTTCTTATAAACACTTTTACTTGATCGAAATTGATGTTTTTTCTGATATTATAAATAGAAAATGTCGTTTTTGCAGAAAAAATTAAAAGAAACTAACTATGAAAAAATATTAGTTTAAACAGAAGGTAGATGGGACAAATCAAAACTATACTTTGAAAACTAACTGATAATCATGGACATTTTCGTTTTGGATATCCATACATGTGGCTCCATTTTTACAAGGTTTAAGTCGTTCGCACTTGTCCCCAACTTGTACCGCGCATTTTTCTCCAGCCCTTTAATGTCAAGAGTAATATACTTCATATAGTATAATAAACTTCAACAGACTCAAAAACTAAGTTGAGTATACATGCAACATTAGTTTTAATTGTAACTACACTTTGTTACTTAATCTGTTTTTTAATTTTTTTATTAAAAAAAAAACCGTCGACATTTAAGATTAAAACATAGTATTAGATCGTGTGTTTGCATGTAAATGCAATTTTGCAAGCATTATCGCAATACATGCCTTGTAATTTAATTACCTTCGCACAAGCATGATGATGCTTTTACATTATTTATAGAATTTGCGACTCGTAGCTTGTTTGTGAATTAAACAGTTTGTTTATATGCAAACAATTAATCGGTTTATCTTGATAAAGCGACTTAGTTTTTAGTGCAGGTATGAAACTGCTTAAGGTAATGCTGTTAGTCTATACATTCCTTTATAAATTTGTTTATTTGGTTATATATTTGTTTTTCATGTAAAGTTTAAACTTTATGTTTAAAAAAAGTAGTTTAAACAACTTTAAAGCTTAAACAAGCCAGAAATACTATATTTTATGCATAAATCTTTATCATTTGTTTTTAATTAAACATCCTAAATAATAAGAGTACGTTTTGAGAGAACTTCCAAAGTGGTTTTTAAAAATGATAACCAACCACCCATTTTCGCATTGACAAGTGAAGCTGTTTATTCCGTCAACACAAATTTCGTGTTCACCTGTGCAAGACGTCATAGTACAGTCATCGATGTTTATTTCGCAATTTTTCCCATTGAAGCCATCAATACAAGAGCACCTTTATGTTAGTTTGTATAAAAATTTAATCGTTAAGAAATTTTTAATCTTAGAAATTAATGTCCACTTTTACATCAACTTTTTTTACAACATTAAGATTTTATCTAGACAATTAGAAAAAAACAAGCTCTGTAACTTAAATACATATACTTTTCGTTACAAAGTACTATATTTCATTACTTTAAACAACAAATGATACTTACTGGTAATTTTGTTCACTTAGAGCATGACACTTTCCTCTGTTTTGACAAGGTTTTAGTATGCAGGGTTCTATTGGGGTTTCACAGTTTCTTCCTTTAAAACCTTTAAACAAATAATATCAAGAATACGATTAAAACTAATATAGTTTTTACATTATGTTTTGAAAATGAGCTTTTGCGATATTACATAAACAAATGTTAATTTAAAAGCTTCCGTTATGGCTTTAGTGGTTTGTTTTTCAGAAAAGTACGAAATTAGCTTTAATAAGAAAAAAAATTGACTTAAAGTTACTTTGTCAATATTTTAAATAAATGAGATAGATTAAAAGTAAATTATGTAGGTGTTCGGTTAAATTTCTATATTGCTAATTTTTAAATTAAAGTATTGGGCGTAACAGAAAGTTTTCTGCAAAATTTTAAAAGATGAGCAGTTTTTTCGATATACACTTCATTGATTTTCGATATACACTTAATTTAAATTAAATAAATTTATAAAACTAAGATTGACAATATCAAATACAAACCAGTTTTACAGATACATTGATAAACATGAAAATCATCTGGTAGACAGGTTGATTCGTATTTACAAGGCGATATTAGACAGGGGTTGCACTTTGCTGCTATTTCTACATCTAATGGACCTTTACGTCAATTATTACATATATTTATAGAGGAGAAATTACATAATTCAGAATACGTTTTTAAACTTTAAACAGTGTTACCACATTTGATTTTTTTACGTTGAAGTATAGAAAACAGTTGCTAAAAGTTAAATTACAAACAAATTGAAAAAAAAATCAACAACTAACCGTTACAATTAAAGCTTTCAGGAGATTTAGACACGATGAGCTGTCCAGACATGTTTCGTGGTCCGTGACATCTGGCTATTCCGGCATCAACTCTTCTGTCCATCATCCAAATAACCAACCACCTCATGTTGCAATCACAATGCCACGGGTTCTCTCCAAATCCTCTATTAATATTTATGTATGTAAATATAAAGAAAATATTTTCTTTAATATGATAACTAAGTTAGTAGTTGCAGATGTCTGCGAAAAGATCTAAACCGGTAGATAGTTACCAAAGTTTTAAAGTTGTTCATTTTGTATGAGAGTCATTTTTACGATATCGTCCCCTTTGGTAAAAACTTGTTTTTATTGACTAGTTAAATACACTAACAAGAGTTTTACAAGAGTTGTGAACGTAAACATATAAATAAATTAATAGATCGTTTAAATAAAAATATATTTTTTAAGTTTTTGTACAGTGTGAATTTTGATTTTTTTAACTTATAGCATTAGGTAGTGTTAAAAAGTGTTTAAATATTTTTTTAAATTTAAGACATACTTGACTCAAATTTATTTTGCTACAAAAAAATGTTAAATTTTTTGTAAGCACACAATATTAATTAAAATAAAAATTTTTTTATTACAAAACAAAACATACAATCGACGAATGTTTTCTAATTTTTTTAAAGCCCCTTCGTTGATAGTGGAAAGGTTGTTTGAATGAAGAGATCTGAATTTTTTTAGATAAATTATTTTCAATATTTTAAACACTAATCATTTTTAAAACAACTACTAATGTTTAAATTCTTTTTACTAACAGTGTTTGTAGGCTGAAAATTCCTTTAAAAGCATTTTGATCGGCGCACTGTATTCGGTTGTAACCTAGCAAAAGTGACTGTAGTGAAGTTAAGTTCACGAACTGATTCGAGAGTAATCTTTGTATTTTGTTTTCACTTAAGTCTCTGAGCATGTAAGAAAGTATGTATCAATATTCATATTTCAATTCATGAAAATTAATTACTAATTTAATGTAGCTTAACTTTTAAAAGTTAGTTTAATAGACAATATTTTTTAGTTTAAACAAAGTGTAAAGCCTTTGTAAATCTTTGAATTGTTTTATAAAGTTTTTAGTAAGTTATTTGTAAGTTAAACTTAACAACTAATTTTTTGATAACTAACAGTATTTTTAGTCGAGTAAAATTATTAATTTCAAGTGGAATTTTTTCTACATTGTTACGTTCCATATAAAGTTCAATGACATCATTAGGAATATCTTCGACCGGAATTCGGTCAAAGTTCAAATTCGAGCATCTTACCACACCATCTAGTTATAGTACTTTAAATTCAAAAATTATACAGTCAAATATGTTTTAAAAATTAAACAATTTTTAGTTGCTTTAATAACACAATAAAAAATTTGTATTTATATTTTATAGCTGATTTTATGCATATTTTTATTGTTACACATTTGCAAACAAACAACAGACTAAATTAACGTATTTATGATACATGAAAAGTAGATATTTTACGTCCAAAATAGTATTTTTAACCTTAAAGCAGCTTAAACAATGTTAAAACATTGTGAGTGTTAAAATATTTAATGAAATTTAAGACCAGTATCACGTTATAAGTAGCGAAGTTATAAGCTAACTTGAGCATTTGCAGTTTTTCGGACACTTTTTCTTCGGTGTGCATTGTGACATCACAACAGCATTGCATATGAAGTCATGGGACCGGATGTCGGCAATGGGAAAGTTTCGATTGGCATGAGGGCTCGAACATCGAGGTTTGCCCATGGAAACGTGATTGTTTCTTAGTAACCAATCGTGCATCCAGGACAATCTACAGTCGCAGTTGAGATTGTTGGACAAAATGTTGCTGTTATTAAAAAATAAACTAACTAAAACTTTTTATTGAAAATAAGTTTACTCGTAAGCATTATTTTTAGTAGAGGTAAAGCGAAAAAGTTTTGTTTCTAAAAGTTCTTTGTAATTTAAAAATTACTTGGCAAAACATTGTTTTTTAATTTTGAATTAAATCATTTCAAATCTATTAATCATTAAGTTTATTCTTACCAAAATTACTAAGGCTAAAGGCCAAAATATATTTTACTACTTTGTCTAAAAAATAAACTACTATAATAGCTAAAAATATATCTATTTAGCTATTTAAAACTTTTGGTTTATTTGTATTTTTAATAAGAAAACAACAACTGACAACAGTAAAACAGTAGTTCATATATAGAGTAAAATTATTTGCAACTTAACTTAGAGTTAAAATAATTTCAAATTTCGCAGCATATATTATACAAAATGGAAAAAGTAACTATTTCTGAAAAGCTGATTGTTGTTCCTTAATTTTTGTTACAAAACAAGAATAATATATTTTTAAATAAAACTACAGAAAACCTATTGCATGTTAGATATATAAATTCTTTATAACACTAAACTATATTTAGAGCTTTTTATAAACTGTTTAAGTAAGTCATAGAAACCAATAAAATTATATTAAACGACTTTATATAAAACATAAAGTAATAAACAAAACTCACAGCGTTTCAACATCCTGGAGATAATCAAAAGAACCTTGGTCTATTGTGCTTATTTCATTCGAGTACAAATCTATCTCCTTCAAGTGTTCAAGCCCCACAAAAGAGTGATTTCCCAAGCATGAGATGCGATTGTTTCGTATCTGTCTGTAACACCAACAGTAGTCAGTAATTAAGCATTGTAAGCTGACATTGATTAATTCGAGCGGATTATGTTGTAAGGAAATGTTTTCAACTAGATATCTTTTAATTCGAGCGCTTTCAATGGCTTGTTCAGACAAAGTCTCATTTTGCAAGTCAGCTGTGAACAGCATTAAGGTTGTTGTTGAACTTGCGTTTGACTTTGAAAAAACTTACTGGAAAAAATTTATGAGAAAAATAACTTTTGAATTAAGTAGGGAATGATAAAAAGTTCGGTTGGATGATTGATTAAGAAGTGGAATTTTTTTTTCAAGTGTTTGTGCAGCATAGTAAAACAGTTTAGATAAATTAAAACTTACAAGATTTTTAGGCTCGGCAATCCATTAAACATCACACCATGTAAATCCGTTAGAAGATTATCGTTTATTCGTCTATAAAAAAACAATAATAAATTTTCATTTTTAATGGTTATTTTAGGTATTAAAAACTTAAAGAACAAAGTCTTAACTATTTTAAGTAGCACCAAAATTTAATTTAAAAAATATTAATGTCAATTGTCAATTGAACAACTACAGATTTTTATTTATTTAAAAACAATTTACAATTCAGCCAAGCTCACTGCCCCTTTGAATGCTCCTTTTTCGATTTTTTTAATCTTATTTTGTGATATATCTATTGTTTTGAGTGAGTTGTAGTTTTTAAAGATACCATTGTTATTCACTACTTGAATGTCGTTGTATCTCAAATCTCTGTGTAGAAAACCGTTATCAATTACCATAATAATCCCACTTAAGGCGATTCATCACCGATATGAATACTAATCTTTAAATAAATTTAAATTAAAAGAAGATATTGTAAGTCTATTTTTTTTGTTTTGCGTATAACGTATGCTTAAAGGTTTTAGCTGTGACTAAGCTATTGAGGTTAATTATTAGAAAAAAAACTCAGTAACAGTTATCTAAAAATTGCACATAATGCTTCAACTAAAGCTGCAATTAAAATCGATAAGCGTTTTTTAATTAACATTAACGACTTTTTTGCAAAAAAAAAACATAGGAATAATTAAAACTCCAAAAACTAAGTTTGTCAACATATAAAGAAACAAACAAAAACAGATTTTGTAATAAATTATAATAATCAAGTTTAAGAAGTTTATTTTTTTTAAATAATTTAATAGTTCTTAACATTAAAAATACTAAATTAAATATAACAATATAACAAATTTCTAAAAGCTAAAAAATATACTAATCTGTAGTAAAGTTCAGGTTTAACTATTCAAATTAATTTATAAAAACATGTATGAGTATCAATTTTATAGCAATAGCTTAAACAAAAGCATAACAATTTATCAAATGCTTACAAGCAAATAAAAAGTATTAAGCATCAACTAAGTTAAAAATAGTTTGGTCTGTATAACTTTTTTTAATATAAAATTCGTGTGTATTAATTAAAAATTTAACTTTTATGCGTAGTTTTTAAATAATTTTTTTACATATCAAACTAAAATGTTTAATTGGTTAAAGTAACTTCAATTAACATATAGAAAAAGCTTAAACAGCTATGCGAAGGTATAGCCTCAACTCCTATGGTCTAAGGTTGTGAACTTAACAATTTAATTAGACATTTTTAGAAATACACTACAGCATATAAATACGCATGACAAAATATTTCTTGTAAATTATCTAAATTTTATCGCTTTACTGTTTTATACATTTGTTACCTAAGTTAGAATTTAGTAAATAAGCAAATAGGTGTAAGCTAAAACCTAATTGCCTAAACAAAAATAAAATATTTCAACACACTCTATCCAACAAAACTTACAAAACAGAAACGCTAGTTGGTATGTTTCTTGGTATTTCTTTGAGCCCGCTGCAAACAACTTTTGCACCTACACACTTGCATTTTTCTGGACACTCCGATTGCACAAGACATGAGTCTTGACGTGTTGTGAGACCTATATTTTGTTTTTGGTTGTTTGTAAGCTTAGAATTATTGTAGGTATTAGTTGTAATATGTTTAAAACTTTGAAAAAGTTTAAATGGCACAACAAATTTAAACATGACCTATTAAAAAACTTCAAAACATTGTCATCTTTTCTCTATATTTGAAAAATCTATGGAATTTTATAAATATAAATATATAAAAAAATTGAAATAAAATATTTACTAATACGTTTTCAATAAAAAATATTTAAGAATAAACTTAAAACTAATACAATAAGCTGCATACCAGCTGGGCATAATCTGAACCTTCTTCTTCTAATTCTTTTTATTTCACGTCTAAAAAGAGGTTTTGGCCCGTAGCATTTTACCCTGGATTTTTCCACAACTCCGTTCCTTCTTAAATACCTAGTAAGCCATCTCAGCTTGCAATCGCATTGAAATGGGTTGCCACCTAAGTACCTTTGATGGATGATAAAAATTTTAACGTTTGTGTGTCGAACTTTATAAAGTAGCACATCGTATAGTTTTCATTATTTTCTAACACATGTGGATTTTTTTGTTTTAAGTATTTCTAATAAATAAATGACGTTTTGAAAATAAAGAACATAAAGTATTATCATCTCTGTTTCTGTAAGAAAAGTGCTAATTTTGTTGTTTTATATATTTTAAGTTTTATAATTTTTCATAGTTTTTATTTAATCTTGTACTTACGAACAAAATCTAAGATTTTTACTATATAACCAAATTTTACAGTTTGTGTAACTAAGAATTGTTTTTGCTTTATGCTTATCTTTTATAACATTTAATTTTACTTTTTTGACACATAAGCGATTTGTAAATTAAATATCAGTTTAAAAAAGGTTAAAAAACACTAGTTTAAAAACAAATTTTTTCAATTGTAATTGCATTCATATAAAAACCAATAACATGCACTTAAATCAGTTTATTCAGTTGGCTACAAAGTTAATAAACGTTTTTTGTATGTTTTTTAAAAGATATCACATGCTTGTTTAGCTAAGCAAACACACTGCTAACTGCTTAAGACGTTCAAGTGTCTTATATTTGTGTAATTTAAAGTTGTTATAAGTTTTTGACACTTACAAATTTTTAAGGCTTCTCAAAGGGGCAAATATTCCTTCGGGAAGAGCTTGAATGCGGTTTCCGTACAAATTTCTGTAAAACAAACAAGTTTAGTAGAGTTTAAAGACTACATTCCAAACAAACTCGATTACGGCTTCTACTAACAGATTAGTCAAATTTCGCAGACCGGAAAAAGTGCTTCGTTTCAAACAGGTAATCTTGTTTTCTTGCAAATATCTACAACAATGAGGAATTTATAAAGCTAATCTGAGTAAAACTAAGTCTTACAGCAATTTAAATGTATTTAAAAACAACACAAAT
>NW_028139347.1:67875-98501 GCF_965202585.1 Thalia democratica | reverse complement strand
AGATTAAAAGCAAAGTTTGACTGTTTCTTAGGAAAGAAAAAACAATTTTTATTGAACTTTTGATTTACAGGTACTACTTTTTTTAGAAGGTCACGGTTGGTAACCAGTGAAGCCATTGAAGAAATCATTCCACAATTTCCCAAACTCCCTTGTATGAAGTTTAGTTCAGTGACGTCATTGACATCAAAATTTGCGTTTGAGTGAACATCTGAAAGCTTTTCTTGACGACAATACTTCTTTTGTGACATTTTGTAAACTACAAAAGCCCATACGACTATGATAACCGCTATGATAGTCGTGAGTAAAACTATTAACAATATAGTTTCATGTGTTTCCATTGCTTTCCTTATATAGTTTTATAATTCTGTATATGTCTATAGTATTCAATAGACTCTTGTTATAAAAAATGTACACATAAAACATTTTAAACTTCTTAAAGTAATAAAATAACCTAAATACATTTAGCTACTACAGAACATATATTTAATATAAATCAGACGCATACTTTGACTTGTTGCCTTTTCGTCCCCTGAAAAAAAAACTAAACAAAAACAGCCTAGTTTATCCAGAAAAAAATGTTTTTAATCAGAAACTAACAAGTTAATAGATTAGATTAAACTTATTGCTAAATATCTAAATAGTAAAGATGAAGAAATTTTGTAAAGGTAAAGATAAAATTATGTTTTGCTAAGGGTCAGCTACAAGTTTTTAGAAAGTTAGTATAGTTATTCTATCATGATAAGTTTATGATTTAAAATTATCTTTATAAAAAGAAAACCAAGCAGCTTAATTTAGTAATTAGTAATGCTGAAAAAACTAATGCATGGTAATTGTGTGTCCATGTTTGGCTAAAAATTTAAATATTAGTTGAAAGCTAATCAAAAACAATTAATAATTTTTATGTTTACCAGGGATTTCAAAAGCGGGTCATTAGAAAATTCAGGGGACATCAGCTTCAAAGGGACTAAACGATGTAACGAGGTCATGAGGCCATAATTTAATCTTACACCAAATTTTCTGAAGTTTACGGTAATTAGAAAAATAAAAGTTTTTCAGTATATTTAATTTTACCATTTTTTTATAAAAGGGGGCATCAGCTAAATTTTCTTAAAGGGGCCTTATAACAAATTGTTTTAAAAACCCTGATCTACACTTAGTTGTTTGTAGATACTACTTTTATGTGAATAAACATTTTATTTAGTTTGGTTATATAGTAGTTAATATATCGCTTAATATTAAAGCAAATTACTCCAGTTTTTCAATATAAAACTGTTGAAAAATAAATAGTTTTATACTTAAACTTTTAACAATTTACCTTTTGATACTTACAGTATATCAAATTCTAACTAACTCTATAAAGATATTTCAACAGTAATGTAAAGCAAAAATTAATTAATAATTTTTATGTTACTTTATCACTATTATTAAAGTTTAGTGCAACAGCAATTATCTTTTTAAAAACGGTGTTAAAATAATATATTTTTTCGTTGAAATGAAAAAAATCATTCAAAAGTAGTTCAATTACACAAGGCATAAATCAAAAGTAGAAATAACTTAATTATATTTACATTAAGCAGTTGCATAAATTTATTGTAAAACAACTACAAACTTCATTGATACATGAAAAAGATGTAATTAAAATAAAGTTTTAAAATGTAAGTTCACTATTTTAAAAATATTTAAAAATGTTTTAAACTATTATCATATTATAACAAAACTAAAAATAAAACAACATTTTAAGTTATTTGTATAAGAATTTGGATATATATATCAACATAGAAGTAATTTATTTAAATTAATTGATTTTATAAGCTTCACTGGCTATTGCTTACGATTAAACTTCTTAAACCTAAGCGACCATTTCAGTAAAACTATTTAGTTTAATATACTTAAAACAAAGCAGTGGTTATAATTAATACTAATTAGGAGGTAGTGAATATTACAAAATAATAGAAGCATAGATTTGTCTACTTTGAAAAAAATTAATCATAGATTCAAAAAAAAAAAAAATGTTTTGTAGTTAAAGAAAATTATTATGATAAGGTAACATTGTCAAAAGAGTTTTTACCTCTAAATACTATTACAAAAACACAATGACTTAATAAAAGCAAATATTAAAGAAAAAAAGATATCAAGTCCTACAAAACTAGTTTATAGTTTAAGAATAAGACTTAATTTTAAATAAAGCTCAAATTAGATTTTGTTGGCTTTAATTTTCAAGTAGATTTAGCTAGTCTGTGTAAGCCTGAAATTAAAAAAAAACATCTTGAGAGGCTTTAATTTGTTGGAAACTTGAATAAAGTTTTTTTAATGAACTAGTTATTTATTTGTTTTAGTTAAAATTATTTAATTATGTCAATATGAAATTGTTATACTACTTTATGTTTTAATAAAATGTTAAGGCTAGTTTTAGAACAGTAATTTACTTAAATAATATAATAATAATCAAGTCAATCTCATTAAATATCGAAAAAAATTAGACGGAGGTCTTTGAAAATTTTTAAAAGTATGCAGAGTCTAAAGATTAAAAATTTGTAGGACTTATTTAATTCATCATATCAATAATTAATCCTGTAATTTAAAAATTCAATCTAGCCTGGTTTATCCTGACTATCCATTAAATTTTAGTTGGAAGTAAAAATTTCCTGATTACCCTAATTTTAAAACTTTCTTAGTTTAATGTTGTTGCTCACTGATTTTCAATTTTTAATTAAAACTTTAAAAATATTACATATACAGAATTAACAACTTTTCAATATAAAGAATTACAATTCTAATTAAATATGATAAATTTAAAGTATTTAATATCTAACATTTAATTTGCCAAAAATTTTTATACATACAACTCTGATTTTTACTGATATTATTTACTGATAATCCTGAGTTTTTTTACTAAAACACAAAACATGACTTTTTTCTAAAATTTTATTTTTATCTTCGTTGATGGAAATCCTAATTCAATGTGTTCTCAGCTCTATTAGCTACAACTATTAGTTATCTTATGACATCAAGCTTTTTTATGATGCCATATAATGTTCACTATTCAAAAATCAATGAAACACTATAAGTATTGAGTATGTTCATACTTAAAAAACACTTTTTTAATACCATAGATGCATAAACTCTACGAGAAACTCGCCGTCAGTTATTTGAGGAATATTTTTTTAGTTCAAAAAGATGTTTTCTTTAAATATTATATTAAACTTTAAATTCTAAAATTGTCTCAGAAAATTGCAAAAAGTTATTAAACATAAATGATAAAAATTGTAATGAAACTAAAACGACTAAATCTCATTTAAGATCTAAAAAATTAACTTGATATTTACAAAAGTAAATTTAAACAATCAAATTGGTCTGAGTCATTCTAAGTTTGTTTAAAAATTCTAAACAAACTTGAATTAAACTGTGAAGTCCTGAGATTTCCAAAAAATTAAAACTATTTTGAGTTCCTAAAGCAGCAGTTCTTAAACTGGTGTAAATTCCTTTCTTTTACAGGGTAAATATTCGTTATAACATGTTATGTAAATTGATGCTTATTAATTGTATTTGTAGTCTATTAGTTAGTGTTTAACTCTAATGTTTTCAAATTAAATTAACCCATTAATTTTTATGTTTTTTTTATATTTAATACGCTTAAAGTTTTAAGTTCTTGAAATTTAGTTTTATTCCTGAAAATTAAAACTTATTTGGTAGGTTTTGGGTAACTTTGGTAAAAATCTTCCAAAAAGGGGTGAAAAATGGAAGAAAAAGTTTAAGAACCACTGATATACAGTTTGTTGACTGTCGATGTTACTATAATCTGATTAATGTGACCTTAAACTGTACTGAGTCTCCCTGATCTTATTTTAATATTTAACATAATTCTAAGTTATATATTTTAATTCTATAAATTTTAACGTCACTAAAAAAAGTGTTGAACAAATTGGACAATAATATATCATATTATTAAATATGGAACAACATTATCTTGTTCGTCACTAGTTATATAAAAGAATTTTAAATTACTTTTCAAATTACCCTGAATTTTTTATATAACACCGTACTGGTCTGATTTAGACTAAATATGTAAAATGAAACAAGCATTAGTTAGCCTGAGATTAAAAAAAAATCAGACTATCCTGCTTATCTAACTTTTAATCAAACATATTTCAATGTTAATGCTTTAAGCTCAACTAGATACAATAGATTGTATTGTAATGACATTAAACATTTATATCCAGTTGTTATTTCAATATTCACTAATCAAAAATTTATTAAAATGCCACATGCATTTATGTTAACAAAATCGTAGTTTTTATTTAAACAAAGTAAATCAAAGTTAATCTCTATAATTATAGACTCCAGGAAATAATCTATTTACTAACTAACACGTAAGAATTATTGAACAGCTTGATTATAAAGTACTAACATATATAATGATAACAAGCAGTCGCAAAAAATTTAGCTAACGTCTTTGAAGGTTAAAGAAAGTATTCAGAGTCTTTTATAAAGATTACAAATTTGTATGACTTATCCTCAAATTTAAATAATTCAATCTAGCCTGAATTACTTTGACTAAGAACAAAATTAAAAAATGAAGAAAAATATCCTGAGTACCCTGAGTTTAAAACTTTCCTAGTTCAATGTTGTTGCTCACTGCTGTTCAACATTTAATGTAATATTACATATACAAAATTAATAAATTTTTAATATAAATGAATTAAAATTCTAACTTAGTATAATACATTTAATTACATTAAAATATCTACATACTTAATATGTCACATTTGCTTTGTCAATAGTTATTATACATAAAACTCTGATTTTTACTGATAAAATTAAAATATTCTTAAGTTTTCTATTAAAACACAAAACTTGCCAGATTCAGTTTGACATTTTCTTAAAATTTAATTTGTATCCTTACTGATGGAAATCCTAATTTACTGTGTTCTCAGCTCAGCTCTATTAGCTACAACTGTTAGTTATATAATGACGTCAAGTTTTTATATGTTGTATTCTACTGTTCACTATTCAAAAATCAGTAAAATACCACAACTGTTGAGTATGTTCATACCTTATAAACACCTCCTTAATACCATAGATGCAAAAATTCTTTGAGTAAATCACTACTCAGTTTTTTAAGCATTAAACTTTTAATTGAAAAATATTTTTTCTAATATTATGTGAAACTTTAAACTCAAAACTTGTTTAAAAAAACTCTAAGAAGTTATTAAACACAATTGATCAAATTGGTAATGAAACTAAAACAACTAAATCTCATTTGAGATCTAAAAAATTATCTTGATTTTTCAAAAAATCATTCTAACATTCTTGAGTATCTGGAGTGTGTAGATCCTGCTTAAATCAGTCCCAAGTTATCCTAAACTGTACTAAGTCATCCTGATATATTTTAATCCTTTACAATAAATAAGTTTATGAACAAATTTTGATAGAGAATTTTGTTCTTGTGTATGGAACATTAATACTTTATTCATTAAAATAAGTATTTTAAAGTCTCTTAATATTACCCCGGGTTTTTCTTAAATATCACGATACTGGCCTGACCCATCCTGAGTATACAAAAAAAGCTAGCCTGAGTTACCCTGAAATTAATATAAAAATTAAATTATCCTAAACACCTTACTTTTCATCAACCCTTCCTCAATTTTATTGCTTTAAGCTATTCAAGCTATTCCAGCCACATTTATATGTGTTGTAGTGACATTGTGTTGTAGTTGACAAATTAGCCTGTTGTTATTTCAATATTTACAAATTAATCCATTATTTTAACCAACTTGTAAATTTTAATTTAAAAATTTATTAAGTAAAACTATTTTCACATTTTTACCTTTCAATGGTAGACTTTAGGAAAGACTCTAGGAATTAAACCGTTCTAGTTTTTAACATGTGAAAATTGTTTAAGACTCCAGGTTTTTTAGTTATTTTATTCAAAATTCCTGGTTTTTTCTCAAATTTCTCAAATTTTAAGATTACAAGTTTTGTTTATTTAAACTTTTTCGCAAATCAAACCACACTTGATTTCTACAAAAAATCTCCAATCCTTATTAGTTTTACATTTAACATTATTTCTTCTCTTTGAGTCCGAAAAACTATCCGTGATAACTAGAAACTGTCTTGAGTTATCATTAATTTTGAAACAATAATTAAAATATCCTTTTTTTTTTAATTACCTTTCAAATTTAAATATTTAGTTTTAAAACAGTTTGGTTGTTCAATACTAAAATATTTAATAATGAACTAGTAAATCTCATGAAAAATAGATGAATTATACTGACAGTTCTGAAAGTTCTATTCAGAACCTTTTTTATAATACTACAAAGTTTTCTGAATCATCCGTAGGTTTAAAAAGTTATAACTAGCCTAATTTATCCTAAGTAATCATAAAATTAAAGAAGAAATAAAATCTCTTAAGTACCCTGAGTTTGAAAGTTTCGTAGTTTAATGTTGTTGCTCACAAATCTTTAATGTTTGAAAAATAACGTTTAGAAGATTTATAATATTTTACACAAAAAACGACGAATTTCTTCAATCTAAAACAATTAGAATTCTTACTTAAAATAAGCATTTAAAGTATCTACATTCTCAATATCTGACATTTTATTTGGCAATATTTATTATAAATCTAATTCTGATTTGTACTGAGATTTTCAAAACAAACTTAAGTCTTTTATTAAAGCTTATACATTGTTTATTCCAATTTGACAATATCAAAAATTTTATTTACATCTTTAGTGAATGGAAACTTTAATTCTATGTTTTCTCAGATTCTATCAACTACAACTAATTCTTATGATTGAACTAAAGATTTTATATTGTATTGTGTAATGTTCACTATTCAAAATACAGTAAAAAACCACAAATGTAGAGCATATCAAAATTATAAAATTCCCCCTTAATACCATAGCTGCATAAGATCTACGAGAAAATTGCCACCTAGTTATATGAGCACTATTTTTTGGTTCATAAAAAGTTTCATTATAATATTACAACAAACATCAAATTCAAATCTTGTTTTAAAACCTTGCTAAAAGTTTTTGATCATGATTGGTTAAAAAAAATCAATATATCAATTAATAAGGTAGACTTGTTTAAAAGTTATGAACAAACTCCGAATGACTCAAACTAGGTTTGTTGGCTTATAAATACTCAAATTATTTTAATTGTTTTTTAAAATCATTATCCTAACTATTTAGATTTAAAATGAGATTCAGTTGTTTTGACATTTATTATTAATCATGATCATAAAACTTTTGCATGGTTTTGAAACAAGTTTAGAATTAGATGTTTATTGTTATTTTGTAATTGAATGTTTATTGAAACAAAAATTTAATGCTCAAATAAATGGGTGGCAATTTTCTCGTAGAACTTTTGGCACTATGCTATTAAGGGAGTGTTTTCTAATTATAATGTACTCGACACTTTTGTTTTTTACTGTTTTTTGAACAATGTACATTAAACAACAACATGTAAAATCTTGATGTCAATAATAACTACAAGTGTAAAGTTAGCTTGGTAATGTTTTTTAAGAATTTCAAAAAAATGTCTAAACTTTAGAACCAGTTGTTTTCCTTATCTTAATAGCTAAATAAAATTTTTTTTTATGTTAGAGAACGGTTCTTTTTGTTTAATTAAAAAACGTTCCATTGGGTTTTGGTTTGTCTTTTAAAGTTGGGCCCCTTAGAATAAATGAGTTTTTTTTTCAATTTTTATTTAGCTCAAATTAAGAAAAAAATATTATTTAATTATTTAATATTCATTTTTATTACTCAATAAAATCTGTACAACAGTTATTTTTTCAACTGTTAATATTTTGTACTATTTAGCCCTATTCTAGATTTCCTTATTCCGGAATAAGGCGAAATAGTATGAAATACGAGTTTTGTTATCGATTTTTACTTAGCTCTTATTAAAAAAATTTATTTTTTGTTTTAATTTCTTATATTTATATGTGAATATTGTTATACAGTTTTTTTTTTCGACTGTTAATGTTTTGTTTTAATTAACCTTATTTTTGAATTAGGAAATCTAGAATAACGCTAAATAGTACAAAATATTTACCGTTAAAAATAAAAGTTGTTGTACAGATAATTATTATTTAATAAATATGATAATGAAAAAAAAGTCTTTTATTTTTTTGAATTCAAGTTTAGGAAAAATTGATAAAAAAACTCATTTTTTCTAAAGGGCCCCACACAAAAATTCACAACCCAATCCATTGGATTTTTTTTCACTAAACATAAAGGACCGTTCTCTAGAATAAAAAAAAAGTTTTTATTTAGCTATTATTATAAGAAAAATGATTGGATCTAAAGTTTGGAATTTTAAAAAAAATCTTTAAAATGTTACCAAGCTAACTTAACACTCGTATCATAACTATCAGTTGTATCTAATAGACATAAAAATACATTGAATTATAGTTTTGATACACTTATGACACGAAAAAAAAATTACAAATGTCAAACTGAAACAGGCAGGTTTAGTGTTTTAATTAAATACTTGGGATTGATTTGAAAATCTAAATATAAATTAGAATTAGATCTACAATAAATGTTGCCAAATAAAATTTTAGATATTGATAATGCAGATACTTTAAATTTTTATGTTAGATTAGAACTCTAATTATTTTAGTTAAAAAAGAAAAAAGTTTCAAGTGAAAATATTGTAAATATTCATAATATTTTTTTAAACATCGGAGAGCAGTGACCAACAACATAGAACTTGGAAATCTTCAAACTCAGGGTACTCAGAATATTTTTAGTCCTTTTTTAATATTATGATTAGTCAAGATAAATTAGGCTAGTTTTTTTGTTTTTAATGAAAATGTTACAGAACTTTTAAAAGTTTAGTATAGTTTCTCAATTTTCATGATATTAACTAGTTGTTATGTTAGTATTTAATTGCCAAACAGTTCAAAAACTATATTTTTAATTTATAAGTATATTGAAAAAAAATCTTTGTAAGGTTTCTTTTATAGTGTTTAAAAACTGATTATAACTCAGGGCAGTTTCTAGTAACCACGGATATTTTTAAGTCTTAAAGATTAAGCAAGAGTCTTAAATGTAAACTGATAAATAATTGGATATTTTTCGTAAAAACCAAGTATAGTCTGATTTACGAAAAATTAAAATAAATAAAACTGGAAAAAGTAAAATTTAAGAAAAAAAAAAAACTTTGAATTTTAAATGAAAATTACTAAAAACCTGGAATCTTAAACAATTTTTACATGCTAAAAAGTAAAAAGGTTTATTATCTGGATTCTACCATTGATAAGATATAAGAAATCTGAAATTAGATTCACTTAATAAATTTAAAAATCAAAAACTACAAATTTGTTAAAATGAATGTTTAAATAGTGAATATTGATATAAAACAGGGTCTTAAAGCTTAATCTAACTACAATACATTTAAATGTAGCTGTTATAGCTCAAAGCAAAAATATTAGATTAAAGTTTCATCAAAAGTAAGGTGTTCAGTTTAATTTTTTTTTTATTAAATCTCTGGGTAGCTCAGGCAAGTTGTTTATGTATTGTCAGAATAAATCAGGCCAGTATGGTGTTATTAAAAAAAAATTCAGGGTAATTTTTAGAATATTTCAAAATCTTTTTGTTCTAGTTATTAATAAAATTTTGTAGTTCCATTACAATTTTTTAGAATGCTTAAAATCTTTGTAAAAAACCAAATTAAACATTCTCAAACCCAAAATTAATTGATCAAACGCCTTTTATGTTGAAAAAATAAAAAAGTCATTATTATTTGTTTACTAATAATATTTAATACTGAAAATATTTAAATTTTATCGAAAAACAATTAGATTGGAACAACACACACAATGTAAAAATCTAATAGTAAAATATCAGCCTAAGTCTACTATTATAATTCAAATATTCTTATAAAAATTCTAGTATGAGAAAATTTAAGATATTAAATAAGAAAAAGTTTAGAAATATTCTGCTTTTAACTTTTATACAAAAAATATCTTTAGATTGATATAATAGATTCAACATGTTATATAACATTTAAAGATAAAAAAAAAACGATTCTTTATTCTTCTTTACTTTGTAACTAATGAAAGATGTTTTTTAACATATAAAATTGCAATTTAGGTAATTCCGAGTGCACCCAGCAAGCTAGTAGTAAAAATGTCATAACATCAGACATTATTTAATTAAGTACCGATAAGTCATTAATAAAAAACTAAAGTACATAACAAATTATATTAGCTTAGTGATTTTTCTACATAAATAAGTAGAATAAAAAAAAAGACGAAATTCTCTAAAACTAAATAACTATTTAAGAACATTAGAATATACGTAATTATACAACCACTCAAACTATGACGTCATCATATGTTAGCAACAAGTGGTAGTTTTACAAACAAACGACGCGTATATATATCAGTTTTGTATTGTTACTCTACGTATGTGATTGGCTCTGTTCCACTATTGTGTGATGTGAAACAGAGCCCTTTACATACCTATAATATTGCAAAAATATCAAATAAACAAGTAAAATTGTTTCTACATTATAATAATAACAAATTATAAGGTATCATAAAAAAACCTAACAGCCTCTACTTACTTTCCTTGCAAGAAGTTTTAATCGAAGTATGAAATATATAAAAAAATTATTGGTTATAAGGCGATAAAAAAATATTTTAGATATGATTTAAAAAATACTTTTTTTTACGATTTAGACTTTTAGGAATTTTGCTTACTTACGTTATATTTATTAGGCATAAAAAGCTTTATAATTTTTTTTTTTAAACACGATACTTTTTTAACTGGTTGCGTTTATACTTAGTTTTTATAAATTTTTACCGATAAATATAGAATTTTTAAAAACTTATCGTTTCGTGTTCTAAAGTTTCGATTTAGTAGCATATTTTTTACTAAAAAATTTTTAAAATTTAAGTTTTTTATAACAAAGTTTGATAACCAAAATCATAAAAAATAAATATAATAGCAATATTAAGAATATATGAAATTTTTTTGATTCTTATAATAACAATTCAAAAGCTTATAAATACTACTTATCATTTTACCTTAAATTTTTTAAAGATAACATAATTGTGATATATTTCTACTTTGACAAATAAATAACTGAAATATCAGTTTGACTAAATACTGTCAGAATTTTTTAATAAACCCTTTTGCTATTATTTATTACTTTTTTATATGTCATAATATTCTAAGATTATTTTTCTTTATATACTTTAAAAATAAAGTATTATTTCAAATTTAAAGTTACATTGATAAAGGAGGATGACATTGAAGTATATTTACAAAAACTAACATTTGTTCTTCAAATAAAATTTTATATGTTTAACACATAGCATAGTTTTTGTTAAGCATTAATAGTTTATTTTTATATATAATGTGTTCATAAAAAAATGTTTTCTGTGCAAAACGTAAACTGATTTTTGTTTTTAACTTAATTTACAGTGAGTCTTTTAAATTTACCAAAAATATACAAACATAACTTAGTTCCAGGGAGATTGCTCATTAAATCATATATTTTTAAGTTAACAGTTTTTGTTAATTTGAATTTTCCAATCACGTTTGTCCTTATGCCTAATAAGTTTTACGTTTTTTAAATTATTCAAATATTAAATGTTATACGGATATCAATATATTTCACAGCAAAGTATTATCAAACATGTGTTTTTACTTGGCAATAAAAAATCAGTAACAGTTTTCAATGAAACTAATTGAATACCAAAGTGTATACGAGAGAAAATATTTTATTAAATTGAAAAATAGTTTCTTTAAAGTACATGCAGAAAGCATAAAAAAACATCCTGAAAACTTTTATTTTGTTAATATGTGTATTAAAATAAGTTAATTTTAAATGAAACGGTATTTCGCAGTATATGAGTTCATACCACGAGTTTACCATCCGAAATTTCGTCAAAACATTCCTAGATACAAGGCCTTCAGAAAAAATCAAAACGACCATGTTCCTATTCTTCTTCGCCTACTTTGCTACCGCCTTCTTCTTCTAAGTACTTACAGAATTTTAAACAAAATAATTCTATATTATAACATTTTGTAAATGGAAACTTGACTTGTAAAGTTAATTGAATTGTACAATTATAAATACTAAAACCAAACATTAGTTTTAAATATGTATTAATACACAAACTAAAAGCTAACTTACAATATTAAAGCTAAATTATATCAAAATATGTTATATTAGGTCAAAAATGCACGTAGACATTTTTGAGCAAATGGTTAAATATTCACGAAGAGTCTTTTTTGCATGAATCACTTATGCATTAAAACAATTTTCTACAACAAAAGTTTACCTCGGAGGCACAAAAAAAAACAATAAACAACTACAACTTGCTAAGACTATATACACTTATAAAATAGTGTTGGTAAATTAAAATACTTAAAAAAAAATTTGTTTTTAAGATGTTTCTAAAGCTTAACAAGTTTTAAAACGTAAAGGCTCCTAAATAACATAATTTATTCTTATTTCGTATTTTCTTAATAAATTAGATAAAACTTTAAAAAATATGACTAGTTTTACAAAAAATAATTAAAATTTTACACAAAAAATAGAAGAGTTATGATTTTTGTTCAACTAGTTGTGTACTAGTTTTGTATACTTATATGTTTTTTCTTTCTTTTAATTACATCTATATATATTTGTACACTAACTACATACTTCGATTTTATTATTTTATTCGTAAGCTCTGACTATAGGCAGTGAACAAAATTTGCCTCATTACTGCACTATTGGGTTTTAAAAGTCAGAAATTTTATAAATATATATTTTATCATGTTGTAACCGTCATCGATATTGATATTGATCAGTTAGGAATTGGTACAGATATAGCTACTCTTATATTAGATTACTAAATACGATAATTTTAAGTTTACAAACGTTTGGATGGAACACAGGCTTAGTTTAATATACTAGAACTTACTATTATAATAATTTATCTAACAAGTTAGTAGTGAACGTGCTTTATATATGAAGAAGATTAGTTATCACATTGTGAGATAAGTGAATTAAAAGAGATTAAAAAAAAAACGTTTCTTTTTCTCATTTTCTATTCTCAATACGAAAGCTGACATCACATAAAATATTTAAATTCTTCCACTTTAATTCTTTTGAAATGATTAATTAAAACGAAACAGTTAATGTAATGAGTGGTTAGTTTTAATGTTTTTTTACTTTTTTCTGTACTAATGAATCATATTTAGTTTCTGACACAATCTTTGCAGTATTTTTTATATAAATTTGCAAAAAAGTGCGTTTATTTTTTTTTCATAAAAGCAATTTAAGTTCATATATTTTGATTAAAAATTAGATAAGAATATTATGTGTTTTGAAACTATTTTTTCTTGGTACAGTTTTGTCAGATTATAGTTATAAGGCTTGTACACGTCGTTAAACATTATGTTATACCACATGTTAGAATGATTATTGTAGATCTTATAATAAATTAGTTTTATTTTCTCCAACACTTAAATTATGATTTTTTAAGTAATCGTTTTATACGTAATTGTAACATATCTATTAGTTTTATTAACTTTTATACTTAAAATTAATGCTTAGTCTCTTCTGTTTTATGTAACTTTATTACATTTTTGATAAAAAACTGAAAATTGGTTGTTTTGTTTATTGAACGAGAAAAAAAGCGCCCTAAAAATTTGATCTAACAACCTAGTGTACAAAGAAACCTTTCGGCAATCAAGTCGTACAAAATAAGCTTATAAAATTTGTTTTAAGCAAATATTCACAATTTTTTTTAACATCAAAAACTTAAATTTTTCAACATAAGTTTCTCTGAAACAGTTATCTCAGCTTATTATATAATTACTTAATTTTCTGTATAAGTTACACATGCATGGTAAAAAAAAAAACAAAAAAGCAAAAGTTTGCAAGTATTCTAAACAAGATTAATATAATAATCTTAAAAAAAGTCTACTGAATGATGATTAATATAGATCTCAATATAAGTTCATTATACTTTCTACAACACTTGATTTATGAATTTTCAACTAATTATTTTTTTTACTTAATTTGTAACATATCTCATAGTTCCATTTACTTTTATACCTTAAAAACTTAATAAAACTTCAAGTTTATTCTGTTTTGTGTAACTTTATTACATTATTGTAAAATAATAAAAATAGATAAACCTTTTTTAAATGTACATATAACTCTTGTTTAATCATTTTTAAGTTAATTGCACATCTAAAGCAGGTTTTAATTATATAACTTATATAATTTATTATTATAACTTATAAATGCATGTGCAAAAAAATAGTTATTCTTTAAGTATTTGTACTAACTGTAAACTGTATTATATCTTTTTTCTTGCATTTGTCTTTAAAGTAAATGTAAAAAGTTTTTTTTTACAATCTGTTTAATTAACATCAATCTTAAATTGTTAATTTATATTTTTTTAAAAATATTTAAATGATAAAATTCTAATAGTTTGTTTGTTTTACTTATATAAAGAAACTTGTTAACTGGACGGTCTTTAAGTCTTTGGAATAATTTAAAAGTATTAATTAGAAAAAGTTACATAACATATATAAAGTTAAAACCAATGAAACTTAAGATTACTTTAAAAAACACGAAAGTAAACTTAGCTTGATTAGCTGTTTTTGCAATTGTTTAATAATTTCCTAACTTTAGATCCAATCATTTTCCTTATCTTTAAAGCTAACTTTTTTTTGATTCTAGTGAACGCTCATTAGCCTTTAGTTAAAAAAGTCCACTAGATTTGGGTTGAATTTTTGATGAGGGCTACTTAATAAAACAACTTTTTATTTTATAATTTTTTACTCTAAATGATATTTTAGCAAAAAAAAATTAATTTAATATTTTTTCTTTGCTGTGTTCTTAAGGGTCTTTGTTTGATAACATATACAAATATGTACGATTGTAAATTTCGAAGACCCTTAGTTTTTTAACGGTCACTGTAACCAAAAATGTTTTAACAGAATTAAAGTTACCTCTCGCTTATTTACGCACAGTGTGTCCACAGAAAAAATGCATAAAATACAGAGATCGTAGAGAATAGGAGAGGTATCAAATATACTTACTGTAATGGCTGTTTTTTGATATTGATTCTAGTTAAAAGCAGACTGGGGATTATCCACTTTTAACAATTTGTTTACTTTATATATAAATGTGAAAAAAAACTATACATATATTAAAAAATATAAATAAATTTATATAAAATAGTTATACTTGTAGAAATATTTTACTAATTTTAATAATAAGTAAATTTTACCTTTATCTTTATATATGTGTGACTTATTTGATACTTAACATTTATATTCTATTATACTTAGTATATTCCATTTATTATTAAGCATTTGTTTACAGTTAAGAAATGGTGTTGTGTCTATATTAAAACTTGTTTCTACAGCCTTTAAAAAAAATGCATTTGATGCTGTAATGGAATTATTCTTTTGAAAAAAAAATATATAAATTATAAGAAAATGTTTAATAAAAAATAAACGTTTTTTATGTTACTACAATTTTTTTTAATTTGTCCTTTGCTAGCATACGGATAAAACAATTGAGATTTGTGTTATTTGTAAGCTCTATATTTATTAAGTATCACTGCTATTTTGTGCTAGGAAGTTTCATTATATTTCCTTTTTAGATGTTTATTCATATATAGGGCAAGAGTGCTGTATTATTTATTTGTGTTTTAAACTCTCCTATTTCATTATACTTTCACTATTTAATAAAGTAATCTTTCTTTAAGAATTTTAATTAAATCTGTTACTATTAACAAAACTTTTGATATATTGAGGTTTAAACTAAATGTTTATCAGTTAGTCAAAGAACATCAGTTTACAAAGTCTTAAGATAAAAAGATTTAAGTTAGCATTTAAAAACATGTTAAAAATTAAAAATATACAATATACCTAGTATAAGCAATATAAAAGAAAAAAATATTTTTTTAAATTTTAGAACTCTAAAATGCATAACAAAATGAAAGTTCGTAACGTCATAAAATCGAAATAATGCGAGAGGTTACTGTAATTGTGACTGTTTTTAATGTTGTACACTTTTTTTAATGTAAACTATATTTATGTATGACATAATTAATTTACATTTTACTAAAATAATCACTACTTTAACATGAAATCCCTTATAAAAGAAACTAATCTAAGTTGACATGATTATTACAAAAAATCAAAATATCTTAAACTTTCTAAAACTTTATTCTAGCCTGAATAGTTCTGAATAGCCTAAGTCTGTTTTAACCCTGAAAACAATTTTAATAATTATTTACATAGTAGTATTCATGTGTATATGTTTAAATATTAATAAAAATAACTTTAAAAGAAC
The DNA here is from genome assembly GCF_965202585.1 of Thalia democratica. Taxonomy (NCBI): domain Eukaryota; kingdom Metazoa; phylum Chordata; class Thaliacea; order Salpida; family Salpidae; genus Thalia; species Thalia democratica. The sequence goes on along the minus strand of NW_028139347.1, from coordinate 82,172 downwards.
ATTTTGCCATTTAATGATTTTGAGGTTGATCAGAAAATAAAACTGGAAATTTAAATAATTTATAAAAGTTTTATAAACACATCTCTTAATTGTTTAAACATTTATAGAAAAAAAGAAAAGTGTAAACGCTTACAACTATGGTCAATAGATTGGTGGGTAGAAAGACCTTCAGGTCATACATATTAGAAAAACTTTTGAGCAGATTTAACTAAAGCAATAAAAAGAAACTTAAGATCTATGAAAAGTAAATTTTCTTATTTTTAATAGCTAATTTTTTTGGGAGTTATTATTTATATTAAATTTAAAAAAATATTTAAAAAAAGAAAAACTTGGTGTCTACTTTTTTTTTACCACTTCTGCCAATAGTGTCTATTGGAAACAAAAGTCGTCCATAGACACCGTCTCGTTCTTTAACTTTCAATTTTACGATCATGTACGTTCTCCATTTCTCATATTGCTCTTCTCACTGAAACAGCTACGAATAATACAACATAAGGTTTAGTAATAACATAAAAAGTGAGAAGTTGTGAACGGGTCGTGAAAACTAAAAATGAAAATTTCATCTTTAAATGTATAAAAAAGATTAACCATGAGTATAAAAAAAACTGTAAATCGTAATACGCTTTAATAAAACCTGTATTTTTTTTTGTAAGTGCTTAAATGTATTTTGATTTTTTTTTTAATATAAAGTACTTTTAATAAATTTTTATAATCAGTTAAGATTGCTAATTCATAAACTATAATTTTTGTAAAACCTTAATTTAAGGTTATTAAGTTAACGAGTTAAGAAATTTTAATGAATGGCTGGGTAAAAGTAATTAGAAGAATTTTCTTTTGCTGTTTAATAGAAATGCAAAAAGAGTGAGTTTATTGTTAAAATAATTGTTATTATGATTGAGCAGACTGTAAATATTGAATACTTAGGTATGGTATTAGTCGACATATGAATTGGAAGGCACATTTAAAGTATCTTAAATCTAAGCTATCGAGAAGATGATTTATGATGTCAAAATTTAAACAGTATTTGGATACGAGTACTTTGTAAATGGTGTAAATAAAATTTATTCTATCCGCATATCAAGCGTTGTATATCTGCTTTGGAAAATGATGCTAGTTGTCATTTGAAGCCAGTTGTTATAATGCAAAAAAGAATTGTCAGTTATGTGTGTTGCGTGGTTGCACTGACTGGAACAAGTTCATTGTTTATGAAAACTGGTACTCTTAAATTTAATGAGGTGTTAAACAAGTTTGTAAAGTGATCTTAAATATTTTGAGAGGATTAGAGGTTGACTACAGTTATTTTACTTTGTATTTAACAGATGTAAGTAATGTTTATACACACCTGACAACATACTGTAACAAGATATCAAACTGCATTTGATAACAGTTTAAATTTAAAGGAGAGTTTTAAGTTAAGTTCCTGTTCATCCAAGCGGTTAATAAAAAGTTTTGAGTTAAGCACTTGTTCTCTTAATTAAAGCTACGTTTTATACTGATGCAACTTTAAATAAGGAGAAAAAAAAGCTGTTACAAGTTTACTGATGCAAGTTTGCATCACTGTATTGCAGCTCATCTGAAATTTAACCACAGCCTGCTGCAATAACATGCTGTTCCAAGAAAAACATCTTTATTTTTTTTTGTGTTATATTAAGTATTTTTAGTAGATTTACTTTTGTAAGTATTTTTCATTTACAATTTAGATGGTTAAAAGTTGTTTTAATATTTACATTATGAAAGTACATTCCTATTAGATTAAGTTTGTGTGAAAGTTTTAAGCAGTTTCTAAAGTATGATGTTCTTTATATATTTGTTAGTGTTTGTAATTATTCTGTAATACAAAATGTCTAAACAAGTCATGCCTGTTTTTTATAAAGAAGCAGTATTTTTTTTCTAATACCAGCAATCAGTCTAGGTTAGTATAAATTTAGTTTTGCTATGTAGTGTAGTTGTGCTTACACTTTCACCAAATTAAAAAATAATGAATTTACATTTTAAAGACCCTGAACAGGACTAGGCATAATATTACTATATAAGGATTATGGGTCCTCCTATGTTGTTGTATAGTTTAAAAAAAAATTTCTAAAATACCTATAAAATGTTTTATACTATAAAAATAGAAAATAAAAAGTTGTGACTAGTTTACTAATGCAATTTTGCATTACAGTATTGTATGCCACGTCTAAACTCTCAAAAGTTGGAAACAGGAGACATTCTAACTACAGCCTGCTGCAGTAAACTTGTTATTCAAGAAAAAATGTATTTTTTGTTTTTTTGTTATATTTAGTATCTTTAGTAGTGTTTGTTATATTAATTATTTTTCATTTACATCACAAATGGCTAAATCTTAGTTAATTTGTACATTCCTGTTAGATAAACTTGTGTGAAAGTTTTAAGAACATTCTAAAGTATGTATTCTTTTTATATTAATTAGTGTTTTCAATTGTTCTTAAAAACAATATGTCCAATCATGCCTTGCCTGACTTTATGTAAAGTAGCTTTTTTTCTTAAACCAGTATTTAGTCTGAGTAAAAAGTAAGTTTAGTTATGCTTTATAGCGTAGTTGTACATTACATTATCACCCTTTAACATTTAAAAAAAATGAATTTAAAGTTTAAAGACCTGGAACAGGACTTGGCATAATGATACTATATAAGGATTATGGTTTATAAGTTGTGGTTAAGTGTTACAACAATTTTTTAAACTTGAAAAAGGTGTTATTTTACAAAATGGTAAATAAAATGCTGTCACGAATTTACAGATGGAAGTTTACATTACTGTATTGCAGCCACATCTAAAGTTCAAAAAGTTTGAGCAGGAGACATTATAACCACTGCCTGCTGCAGTAATCATGTTATTCCAAAAAAATTTTTTTTTTTTTGTTTTTTGTGTTATATTTAGTGTTTTTATTAATGTTAGTTTTATAAGAATTTTTCATTTACATTCCAAGTGGTAAGATTTTATTTAACTTAGCACATTCTGAAAGCACATACCTGTTAGATTAAATTTTTGTGGAAATTTTAAGCACTTTCTAAAGTATGATGAACTTTTAATAATTATTTCATTTCATACATTATGTCCTAAAAATGTCATGCTCGGTTTATATATAGTAGCATTATTATTCTTTAATTCCAGCAGTTAGTCTATGTTTAATATAGGTTTACTCATTCTTTATAGTGTAGTGGTACTTTACTTATCACCCTACAACATTTAAGAATAATGAATACATATTATTAAGACCTAGAACAGGACTTGGCATATTATTACTATATAAGAAAAGTGGGTCCTAAGTTGTGGTATAAGGATACAAAAAATTTTAAAAACTTTAAAAAGGTGTTATTTTCTGAAAAAAAAAAAAAAAAAAAATGTCATGAGTTTACTGATGCAAGTGTGCATTACTGTATTGTAGCCACATGTGAACTCTCAAAAGTTTGAGCAGGAGGCATTTTAGCCACATACTGCTGAAGTAAACATGTTGTTCCAGGAAAAAAAAAACATATACTTGTTTTTTTTGTAATATTTTAAGTGTTTTTATTAATGTTGTTTTATGATAATTTTTTATTTATATTCCAAATGATAAAATATTATTTTACTTTGGTACATTCTGAAAGCACATTCCTGTTAAATTGAATTTTTGTGAAAATTTCACGCACTTTCTAAAGTATAATCAACTTTAAATATTTTTACATTTAATACAATATGTCCAAAAAATGTCAGGCCCGGTTTATATAAAGTAGCTTTTTTTTTCTTTAATTTCAGCAATTAGTCTATTTTAAATATAAGTTCAGTTATTCTTTATAGTGTAGTGGTACTTTATATTATCACCCTAGAATATTAAAAAAATTATGAAATTTTAGTTTAAAGACATAAAACAGGACTTGGCCTATTATTACTATATCAAGATTATTAGTCCTAAGTTGTGGTAAAGCTTTACAAAACCTTTTAGAAACTTTAAAAAATGTATTATATTATAAAAATTAAAAATAAATCTGTCAGTTTTACTGATGGAAGTTTGCATTAAGGTATTGCAGCCACATCTAAACCCGTAAAAGTTGGAGCAGGTGCCATTCTTACCACTGCTTGTTGCAGTAAACATATTGTTCCAGGAAAAGCGCCATTAAAGATTTTTTGTGTTATATAAACTAGTTTTAGTAATGTTAGTTTTATAAAAAATTCTTATTTACATTCTAAATGCTTAAATCTTAATTTATTTTGTTTTTTCTGAAGGAACATTCCTGTTAGATAAACTTGTGTAAAAGTTTGAGGCATTTTCTAAAGTATGATATTCTTTATATATTTATTAGTGTTTGCAATTTTTATTAAATAAAATATGTCCAAACATCTCATGCCTGGTTTATATAAATTAGCATTATTTTTTATAATACCATTTAGTCTATGTTGAATATAATTTTAGTTATGCTTTATAATGTAGTTGTCCTTACATTACCGACCTACAACATTTAAAAAATAATGAATTTAAAGTTTAAAGACCTGAAAAAGGACTTGGCTTTTTATTACTGTATAAAGATTATGGGTCCTAAGTTGTGGTATGGTGTTAAAAATTTTTCAAAGCATAAAAAAGCTTCAGTTTAAATAAAGTAGAAAAAAAGTCATGTTGATTTAGTACACTGGGTAGCTTTGGAGCAGACATGGTAACAAGCGTTGCAAATTTTATATATCACTATCAAAAAATCTCCGACAGTAGGACTTTTAACCTCAAATGTAAATAAATTTTAAAAATAGTTTTAATAATTAATTGTTAATCTTAAGATAGGTTTTATTATCATTCTGAGGAAATCAAAATAATTTTAAGCTAAAATCTTTCTAGTATCATCATTTAAACTTGTGATTTATTTTATAACCACAAATTAATACTGAATAGTTATTTCTTATAACAATTTCAGCCTAAAATAACAACTCTCATTTGTGGACAAAGCATGCACAAAACAAAACTTATTTTTTTGTATACTCTAAGAAAGACATAAATTTATTTCTCTAAAAATGTTGTTTCTAATTTTCATTGATTAATAAAGATATTAAAACATTTAAGTCAAATGTACATTGAAAAACTTATGTATTTAACTTTATTAAAAATCTATACACCAAATAATAATAGTTAATAAATAATGATTTTAAATAGAAGGTTAAGTTACAAAAAATTATTTTATACTTAATTTTTTTTTTAATTTTTTTTAAACTCTAAGCCAAAAATAATTTAAGAAGAACTTCATTTTTTGTTAATGAAAAAAATAATAAGGTAATATGTATAAATATTATTACAAACTGTTTCAGTTTATAATCAAGGTGTTAAAATTGTTTCAGTACATTGTAAATTAAAACATATGTCATTTAACATTTTAGTAAGTTTATAACAACAAAAGTAATAAAGATTAGCTTATGTAATTTTATTCAATGTAAAATATGAGAAAAAAGATTAGCTATATTTTGTTACTTTAGCTTTCTGGTTACTTTAGCAATAAAACAGCTGTAATTAGTAGTTTTAAAATTTTACCATGCCTGCTTTGGAGTGCTTTGGTAGAATAAGTTCTGTTACTTGCAGATTTTACTAAATTGAATTTGGTTTGTACTTGTTATCTGTTTAGCTTACTATAGGTGTAGTCATTTTTGTATGTGTTGTACTAATTATGATTAGTTGGATTTTTGCTATTGATGGGAAAGGTAGTTATATCGTTTGCTTTATTGTTCATTTTCTGTTTTCCAGGATGTTATTATTTTATTTGTAAGCTGCACGTATTAACTACTATTTCATAACTTAGATAGTGTTTATAGACTTACATTCTACTAAAAATGTCTTTGGAAAATGTTTTTTTTTTTTTTTTAAAGTCTTTAACTTTGACATTATCTATTTATTTCCTGAGCTATGTTTCAGTAAAATATTTACTTATTAGGTTTCAAGTTAACTATTAAATGCTCATGTATTTGTTTTAATGTTAGTGTTATGTATCTTTTCAACAGTTGATTATGAGTTCTTTCTCATAGCAGTGTTCACATGTTTTATGGTGTAATTTTGTTTTGTAGCTCCGGTTAAGTGCTTGCTTATTTAGGTGCATCTGTTGCTCCTCAAAAATATTTTTTTTTAGCAGCATGATAATTATTTTTTTAGTTTGGGTAAACACATAAAAGCACCTAAAATAACGTATTTTTCTAGCTTTTACCATAGTTGCTTTTTGATTTTTTTCTGAAAACAAGTTAAAGAAAGCAAAATATGAAAAAACATGAACCCTAAATTTCGCCTTATTTGTTGTTGGTTTGAATTTTCTAATACATACTAGTTTTATATGAGGGTATAATAAATAATATTTTTCAAATTTACATTTATGAGTTTTCATATTATTTTATTATTATTCAATGACATTTAGCATTTAACTTTTACGTATTAAACTGTGATAAGAGTAATTGTATCAATATCTAAAAACAACATTTTAAAAGTGTAATACATTAAGAAATACTACAAAACTGAATTTGTGTTCAAGTATTTACCTAGAATGTTTTAACTATTTTACCTGATTACAAATCAACTAACTTCTTATGGTAATTGCTAATGACCAAATAAGTCATTCTTTTAAATATTTTATGTTTAAAACTCCAATAGAAAAATTATGAAAATTAATGAGTCATCAAGTTTAAATCAAAATTGATAAGGCAGTAACAAATACGTTACATACAATATATGTTTAAAACAGTTCTCATAATCTATATTTTTTGCAGATAAAAGTATTAAATAAAACACAAACATAAAATGGATCGATACCACAAGTTCACAATTCAAAATTTCGTCAAAGTTTTTGAGAATTTAACCCTCTGGGAACAATTTAAGACTACAGTGTATTTATTACTGTTTTTCTTGTTTTTCATAATGTTTTTCGTGACATATATCTCTGGTTAATAGGACTTCCATTTTTCTTGTTGATGATTTTGGTGCGAAAGATCTATCTAGCATTTATCAAGATCGTTTATCAAGCATTTTTAAAATTGTTGATTTTTATAAGAACAGCAATGAAGATGATAAGATCTTAATAAACGCTTCAGGTTTTTTAGCCGTCTTCTTGCTTGTCTTTATTGGTGTTGTTGTTTGTGACTCTAAAAAAATAAACTCTAAATTGTTTTAGTTACATTTAAAGTGTAAGCATTTGCAAAATGGTAGTTTGTTTATTTAATTTTCAAAGTGAAGGTTTGTAGGTAAAACTTATTTGTTGTGCAAATTTTATCGTGAAATTGAATGAATTATTAATAAAAATGTTTTGTTAGTTCTGCCTTTAACTAATATATCTAGAAATTTTCTATTTAAATTTTTTTACATGTTTTAAACTTATGTTTTTAACATTTTTTTACTTTGAACTTTTTCACATTACTTCGTAAAAGTTATACCTGTTTTCTAATAAAATATGTAAGTTATTAAGTTTAATGCTTTGAAATGTAATAAACTACTTCAACTACTTGCATTGTTTAATGTTTCAACTCTGAAAATTTAGCGAATAAATGGAGTTTAACTATAATTAGCATTTTTTTGACAAATAAAGAGGATCTTTATACAAAGTAAACAAGTTTTAAAAAAAAAAGTAAAGCACAGTTGTATATAAACAAAGCGTAGTAACTAAATCTATTACAATCGCTAAATCTATTACAATAAGACATCGGTACTTTGGCTTAACGTTATAAAAGCTACTTCTGAAAAAAAAACGTTTAATAAAGATACTCATAAACTTTTTTTTTTGTTTAAAAAAAAAACTATTTTTTATATATGTAGTTATGAAATTAAGTACGTTTATCTTACTAAATTAGTTTTTTTTAATGTTAAGGTAAGGTTTTATTAGAAACACTCGATAACTTTCCGCACCTAACTACTCGTTAGATACCACGAGTTGCCACTCCTTGTAGATTTTTAAAAGATTATAATATAAAAAAAAAAAATATTTTGCTAAAATTTTGTAAATAAAAATAAACGATTAATGCGGAAATAAAGATTATGCAGGTCAAAACTGTAGTTAAAATTAAAAAAATACTTTTGTCATTTTAGCGCGTTTTAAAATTTTTATTTAATTAAAAAAATCTACGATATTTTAAATATACATACCTTAATATAAATCATATCATTAAGCTTATAAAGATTACTATTTTACCAAAAAAAAAGGGTAATGAAAAAGTTAATACTTTCTTATACTTTTGAACTAAACAAGTTCTAAAATACCGTTTTTAAATCATCAATCTTAAAACAAAAAACACTTTTATTTATTCTTAAATTATAGCAAATAATTTAGTTTATAACGCTACTAGTGCAATTAACAGATTTAAAATTACTTTTGATTTGAAAAATTTATTAATATTATATTTAATCATACTTTTAGAAGTTTACATTTGATTAAGTTTTATGTAAGGATCTTGTTTCTAAATGTTTGTTATAACTTGTACTCTATAAGTTGTGTTATTGTCACTATATTAATTTGTAGTTTTTATTGTAGGTTAACTGTTTGCAAGTATGTTCAAATAGTTTCCACCATGCTAATTGATTTTGTTTTTTATCAATCTTTTTATCATTTCTGCTTTAAAAATTTAAATTTAATCTCTTGTTAGCTTTGTATTCTACTAATAAGAATAGCTTGAAAAATATCAGGTTTCTGAGTTGCAAGTCTTATGTATTCTATTTCTTAGTAAGTGATCAGTAATGATTCAATAAGTTAAATATATTTTTATGTATTAAAAAATGCTAATAGTTTTTTTTTTTGATAAGCGGTTTTGGATTTCAAATATTTTTTTTTTTTTATTTTTAAGGAAAACTCTTTTATTTCATATCACGCATCACTTATATTTAGATCAGGTCGGCAAACTGCGGCCCGAAGGCCAACTTAGGCTCTCCATGTGTAAATCTGCGGCCCGCAAGCGAGTTTTTTATTTAAATAAAATGCGGCCCGCGAAAAAAAAAGCTGCGCCCCGCTGAGCAAAAATAAATTCTGAGTTAATTGTTTTCGGTAATTTGGTTTAATTTAATTAGCTTTGTTTTAAGTCGCTATATAACATTTTAAACAATAAGAAGACTTGACAGATTAGCATTAGAGCAGTGTTTCTTTTTTATATAATAATAATTTTCTTTTTACAGCAGTAACTTTTTATCTAAAAGAATATTAAAAGTAACTGGATTCAATTTTTTTCACAATACCTATATAGTAAATAGACTAAATGCAAATATTTTCTATTGTGTACAAAATTAATGCACAGTAATTAAGTAAAATGTAATTTATTTACTGTTTAGGTATTTTGTTTAATTTATATCTAAGTATCCTTTATAAATACTATATTAATATATATTATGTTTTTAGTGTGCACAAAAACATTTAAAATAATATAAAATTATTTTTTTTTGACAATTTTTTTGTTTTATAAGTTTTCAGTGAACTTTAAGTAAATTACTTGCACATCCATGTACATTAGGGGTGAGCAAAGTAAATAATTGAAGGGCCGGATCCAAAAAAAGTTATTCCTTAGCGGGCTGGAGCATTTCAGGTATGTGATCTACCGAATTCAGTTTGATCCTTTTTTAGATCCGGATCTTTATTCAAAAATGTTATCCGGATCCGGCTAAATACTAATTTTTGACAAGTTTTCGTATCCGAATAAGACTAATTTCAAAAGACTTGGATCCGGCTGGATGCTAATTGATCTTGGTGTTTTAAAATTTTGAACCAATTTATTAATTACCAAGGTTCTCAAGTATGCAATTTTAATTTTATTTCTATTAAGTTCTCAAAATTCTCTATGTATTACAAATCTGGACCGAATTAATACTAGTTAGTTTTATAAAAACAATAATTTACTTACTATAAGTTACTCGAGCCTAAGATTTTAAACTAAAACATTAAAAACTTTTATTGATTCGTAATTATCTAATTTTTTTAATCCTTGGCTCTAGGCTACATTAATAATTTTATTCAGAAATTAACTACCATTACAATATTAAACTAATATCTCTTAATTTAAAAAACTTATAAAGGTTCATTCAAATTTGTTAGATTGAAACTGTTATTACAACATGCACAAATAAGCTTTCTAAAAGTCATACTTAAATTAAATGATACTGTTTTGAAATATTGTCATCAGTTGGTCATCATTAAAACTTAACCATTTAAATTATCAAAAACTCCGTAATTAAAGTATCAATAGCAGAAAAGAGTGCAAACTGTAGTCTCAACTTGAAACATTCTACTAAAATGTAAAATTGAGCAGTTTTAATTAAAGTAGGTGTCAATGTTATTAAAAACTTTTTTTCTTAACATTTATAATAACAACCCACTACACATCTGGGAAAGATATTCATTTTTACATGTCATTTTTTATGAAATCATTATGAAAGGTAAAAAACATCAAAGTTAGTTCAGCAAAAATTTTTTTTGATAATTTAAAAAGATTTAATTCAAGTGACTTGAAATAGAACAAGGTACTATAACATAAGAGTGTTTTTATTACTACGAAAATTAAAAGCCATTTTTAAAAAACGTTTTCAGGTTAAAAGCTTAAAGTTTATTTTGTTAAAATAATTTAAAAAGGGTTTTGTTAAAATTTTATAATATTTACATTGGCTTGTAGGACTTTATATAAATTTTAAAATGTTTAACGGGCCGGATCATCCACTCGCGGGCCGGATAAATTTTTGTTCGCGGGCCAGATTCCATTTGTTTGAAAAGGTCATTTGACTCTGGGGGCCGGATCCGGCCGCGGGCCGTACTTTGCCCACCCCTAATGTACATAGATGCTCGTTTTTAAACCACTTTTTCATTTAATAATCAAATTAGATTAAATGGAATTTAATCCACACTTTCTATAATAATCTATTTACACTTAATATCTAAGTGTGTACAGATAGATTTAAAATAATATTTAATACATAAATTAAAATGGTTTTTATTCTCCAATTATTTGCGTCTTTCAAATAAATATTTATGGAAAATTAAATTAGTTTCTATGCGGTGAATACAAATGTAGACAAATGCTACTTTTTGTAACTACTTATTTAATAAAAACTAGAATTAAGGGTGGTAAATTTGTTGATTCAATTCTTTTTATTGTTAATCAAAACAGTTTTCAAACTTATATATAACAAAGTTTACCATCACCACACAGTTGCAAAGTAAAATTATGATGTATGTTTTGTTCAGTTCACAATTTTTATTTTAATTATAATATATGTTAAATTTTCAGTCTCGCAGGTGCTAAAATTTTAAATATCTTTATATTATTGTAAACATATAAGTATTTACAATCAGTGTTGCCAAAAATCTTGAATTATAAAAAACTTCGAATTTGACAATTTGGCTAAAAAAATGTTAAAAAACCTGAAATTTATGAATTTTTTTAAAAACCTGGAATTTTTAACAACTTCTATATTTAGAGTAATTAAATTTCGATTTTACTTCAAATATCTAAAATTTAATTTTTTCTTCATGCCTTCACCAATTTTTCAAAACACCTTTAAAGTAGCTTAATAGTATCTTTCAAATGTTGCTAAACTATGTAAAAAAAATTTCTTGTTTAATTTATATTAAAATTAGACCCAAGTATATGTACTTTAAAAATCCTTGAAGAAATTCAGAAATCCTGAAAAAATTTCATTCTTTCTAAGTGATGAAAGTAGCACAAATGCTTTTTGTTCGCCATATATTATGTTTATACAACACAGGAAAAACAAGCATTTGCAAAATAAATAATAATGATGGCTTTAAGTATAATGTCTGTTATTTTAATTTTCTTATATTTAATATCCCTTGTAAGTAAACACATTATAACGTTCTTTTATGTAAAAGTTGAAAACCTTAGACAGAATTTATCTTAGTCATTATGTTTATGCACAGTAATTAACTAAACTGTCATCTTTTTACAATTTAAGTGGTTTATTTAATATTGATTTATACTTAGTTTCTTTTATAGATGTTTTATCACTATATATTATATTTGAATGTATACAAAAACACTTAAAAATAACAAAAAGTAAGATATAAGGTTAATTATATTTGCTTTCGATACATTTTAATTATATAGAAGTTTTATGTGCACACCAATGTACAGAGGTTTTCATTTTTAAACCAAACTTTAAAATAATTTTCAAGTTAATACAAAACCTCTAATAAATAATCCCAGGTAAGCAGTATTTATTGTAGCAGTGGTATCATCTTAAAAGATCGATTAAAGTCTTGTTTTTATTTATGCGACTTAATTATCTTCAGACATTTCCTAAATACGACTTTTTGCTGTCATTGAAGAAATAAACAAAATACTTTTACTATGGCCAACACCAATTATTTAAAAACGTTTTGAGTTCTAAACGGTGTCTATTTTTTAGTATTTACTTTTGTTACTTTATAGCTCGCCTTGATACATTTTTCTGACCTGTCTGTAGTTACTGAAGATAATACTTAAGTTACTGCATACTTTAGTAAAACTTATTTACGCGCTTTATTTTTTTGTTTTCAGAAACAACTCCTAAACAAGTTTTGTAATTTTTATTCGTATTTCATTTCCTATTTTCGGTTTTTAAATGCAATACTTTTGTTGCAGGTAAAGCAATTGATACTTTCTCCGATAAAAAGTTCTACTTTTCATTAATAGCTTAATAAATTTTTATACTTATGTTGAAAGTTTTTAAGAAACTTAACTGTCCATTTAAGTTGACTTATAGTTATATTTTTGTTGTATATTTTTATTTCACTGCTAACACCACTTCGTTTTTTTTATATGAAACAAGGTTTCCAAACAACAGGCTATCTTGAAAATTAGATTAACTTACACAAGATTGAACCTGTTTTTGACATTTTTGAAAATCAATTGTGTGTGTGTGTGATATTTCTATTTCAAATTACTTTGAATAAATCTTGGAAATCTCAGAACAGTTTTTGTGACTTTTATTGTATTGCTATATTAACTAGTTATTTTACATATTAGGTTATTTCTTTTTTATAATGACAATATTTTATTTAGGTATTTAAGCTTTTTCTTTTAATTTTTTATATTTTTCAACTTTTAATAAACTTAGGCTCGTCTGATATAACTCTGACATTTTGCTTTAAAAGTTGCTGTTATGTAAAAGACTTATTAATATTTTTATAGAAATCTATTAAAGTATTAAACCATTATTTTTGTTAGAAAACTGGTTTTAATTTTTTTAGAAACAAATAGATAAATTTACTTTCGTTAACTAGATACTCAATTAAAAAATAACTGAAATATATCTAAACAGCAAAAACTATTTACAATCGTTTATATTTAAAACAAATCTAGTAGATAATATAGAAATATTATAAAAGTAGCTTGTACATGTTTTTAAGCTCGGTTTTTATTAAAAGATAGGTTGTAATTAAAATGAAAACAATATTAAGTTAAACTAATTAACAATTTAAGATAGTACAAAGTTTATTAAGACTTAAATATGTTACTTCATGTAAAATTTATTTCACTAAAAATTTGTAATTAAAATATGCATTCTATGTGTAACTGAAAGTCATTTCAAATAATAAATAAAATTAAAGCTTTTTTTAGTGTGACTAAAATTAAAACCAAAAGATTATTTGAAATTCACTAAAACTAAAACTGCGGCCCGCAAAGATTTTGAAAACTTTAAATTCGGCACACCGGCACTATTTTCTTGCATACTCCTGTTTTAGATATTTTTTTTATTAGTTACAAAATTCTGATCACGGTCTCAAAACTGGCGATATCGTCCGCTTTTAACGAATTATAGTGAAAATCGAAAATAACTAATAAAGGCGAGTTACGTGTAAAAGTTTCGGTAGGTAGTTTACTTTTTTTTTTTAATAATTTTGACTTTTCAAAATTTTATGCTGAGGGAAAATAAAACCAGAGTACACGATATCAATGAAAAATACAACTAAATGTAGAAATAAACGAGCAACTGACTAAAAAAGTGGCGACATAAAATAAATTGGAAGACTATAATTTACACCAAAGGTAGCGATAATTAAAAGAATTAAGGATTCTCCATGTGCGCTAATAGCTTGGTGTTTTGGCCACAGTTTTTTAATACAAAATCAAAAATAACTTTTTTATTTTCTTCCAAAAGTGGCCCAGTTTGCTTTTGGTAATCTAAAATTAATTTACTTTTTAATTTTATTGAAAATTGATGACATATTCAAATACTCACAGTTATTTATAGAAAAAGTCATGTGTATTTTGCTATCCAAATAATAACAGTATAATTTAGTTTGCTATTTAGTCTAATTACAAATTATTAAGTTTTCTCTTCGTATAGCAACACTAGCGTAATGGTAACCCTAATA
>NW_028139347.1:44607-67775 GCF_965202585.1 Thalia democratica | reverse complement strand
CTACAATAAAAAAAACTTAAAGGTAGTAAAAATAAGTACAATAAAAAGAAAAAAAATGAGTATCATAGTTTTAGGTTAATATACATAACTAACTAAACAACATCTGATTTTGTGAACATTGTTTGTGCTTTAAAAATGTTGTTACATTCAGTTTTACTAAAGCGTAATAGTACTGAGCAAGTTTAAACTTTATAGAAAATAGTAAAAAAGTACTATACTTTTTTGTTCTCCCTTTTTCGTCTTCTTACTCAGACTTTGTTTAGTTCACTTTAGTTTACTTAGCGTGTAAGTGCCGTTTAGTTTAAAGATAAAAATATTTGTTTAAACAACAACAATCAGTAGAAGTGTTTTAAGTAAATTTAGAAAATCAATTATATGTTATCTTCAACGATCTTTTTTACATAATTGTAATAAAAACAAAAACATTTGTTGATGTGAGCAGTTCTGTTATATTTGTTACCATCAGAATTTTTAAATTACTTCAAGTCTTTTGAATTTAGTTTTACTTTTTGTTTATTTCATTAGTAAAAGCTATATCATATAAGACAAAATTATAAGGTAAAATTAGTTTTAATAAATATGTACATATACTTGTCAATCAAGTTTTGTAAAATTAATTACAAAGATTTTAAGTTTTAAACCAAGATTTAAACTTATCATAAAAAAATTCTTTTAAAATAAATTTCTGAATGTTGGATTACAATAGTATCGATTTCAAAACTAGCTGAAAACTTATTATAAAAGTAAATATATCAAAGTAGTTATATCTTTTAGAGGAAAACAAACATTGCTATCAAATTATTAACTCATCTTAACTACAAGTTATTTTAAAAAGTTAAATTGTCACTTTGATTACTTTTTGTAATTTTATTTACCTAATAATTCTAATACTTTAAAGTTTCGTTTTATGTCATTCCGGCTTTCAAATGATGGCCTCTGCTAATATATACTTCAGTTTTTCAGGTAAAAATAAGTACAAACAAGTTATATAACATTAAAACAAACTTTAAGTATAAACGTGAACTCAGCACAAATACAGGCTAAATACTAAAGTATGGCTTTTAATGTTAACAGTTAGTTTTTAATTTCAATAGGTGTTAAGACAGTTTTGTTTTACTTTTTTATAAGAACAGTCACGTAACTATCACTTGTTTTAGATCTTTTTTTTGTCTTTAGGTACTTTAAAAGTGTAGCTTAAAAACATCTAAATAAAAATTTACTATGTTTATTTAAAGTCTTTAAGTTTTTATAACTTATAGATTTTTTTTTCTAATTTACATTTAAAACAAACATAAGTGGTTTTTGTATTAATTTTTAAGCAGAGGTTTGATAACTATAACATTATAAACTAGTATTAAAATGGTTAACCTTCTATAAACTTTACTAAAGATAACATTTTTATTTATAAATTGAGACGTTTTTATGTAACGACAAAGTATTTAAAAATCTTTAGCTAATTTATTTATTTTAAACTATTTGGCTTTATTCTTTAAAGTAACGACTATGCCAAGGTTTGTTGTTATTATCTTTTGATCTTCAGCTAATTTTAACCACAACACTAAGTTGTATAGCTTTTAATAATATTTAGAATTAAAATACGCAACACAGGTCTATCAACAATCATAATTAAAACGTGTTTGTTGTTTTATGCTTAGACAAAATACTAAATAATAATACCAAATATGTACCTATCTTACAATTTTAGTCCACGCCAAAAGGTGCTACTGAGTTTAAAATTGTATTATGTTTTGATATTAGCAACACCTCAAACGGTGTTTGAACATAATTTAATGTTTAAGTTTCAATATGTGTTTTGTTTAATACGACTTTTTTATTTATAAAATGGAGCTTTTGAAAATTTTAACTGTGTTTGTTAAAACACTTTAAAGAACTAATACATTTATTGTTTTTGTATGAAAATGTAAATCTATAAATTTAATCTTGACAGTTAAAACTGACAAAAATAGCAATGGGTAGTTAGTTTATAAGCTTAGTATAATACTATTAATACTGCTTTGTTAAACTTTACAACAACTATCTAGATTAAAACATCAAAAAGAACTATACTAGTCGTGTTAAAAGATATATATAAGTAATTATAAGACACATAAGTAAAATTCACTTTAGATTATATATTCTTTAAGAAATATAAACTCTAAATTAAAAAAAAATATTAAAGTATTAATTGTTTTTCGAACAAAACTATAATAAATGACATTTATATAACTTATGTTTTTATTTTTTTACGGTGTTAGTATTAATGTTGATATAGTTAAACGTTGTGTTAACGTTTATCTTTAAATTTAAAGTATACTTAGCTCTAAGTCCAAGACAACTTTTAAATGTTATCTGTAGAAAATGTAATATAGCTTAGGTATGTATATAATATTCTACATTAGTACAATAAACTTTAGAGCAATAATGTTACTAAATTAGTTTAGAATTAGTTATGTCAATTTAAACTTTTAATTTTTACCATTATTATTTTTAAAGAACAACTATGACAAGGTACTAACTGTTTAACTTTTTTGAACATCAGGCTAAGTAAATTTAGCTTTTTAATTTATCTACAGAATGTACAGAAGCTGTTTTGAAATTTCAAAGCTTTCAAAAGTTTTCAGTCTAATAAGTGTTGAAGATGAATCAAAAGACTCAAGTTGTTGTGAACTACAAGACTCTGAAAATTCTGAATGCATCAGTACTAAAAGTTCTTAGAAGTTTGTTTGTTAAAAAAAGTATATTTAAGTAAAAATATGTTTCATAAAAACTGATTAAGTAGAGTTTTTTAAAAATATTTTTTAAACTCAAAATTACAAGTCAATTTTAAATAAGCTTTGGTAAAAATATTTTGCTTGTTTTGTAAATTAAAATAAAAAAAAGATTTAACGTGAATAATATTTTTTTTTCAAACACATATACAAATTAAAAAATTCAAATATTCAGTTCTATTAATTCCACCATTTATAAATTCTAAACCATTTTCATTTTGCGTTTCAGTATGTGTGGACCACTAAAGTGGAAATTTCTTCCTAATTTTGCTGTTATTGTAGCTATGTTTGGTCTTGCTATCATGTAAGTTTTGTTAGGTATAAGATAAGCTATTTGGCTAGCGTAAATAAATACTAACTCTTTTTACAAACGTAGTTTAATATTTTGTAGAATTCGTAATCGTACAATAATTTAACTAATTTGAAACCTTCGTACACCAACAAAGTACAAATGGTTATAGTTTTAAACCTAAACATTGATTTTATATTTATGTTTATATTTTGTAAAGTTGTTTTGCTACTTTTGAAATAAAAGATGTTCTACAGAGTTTTTATGATTCAATAACGGTAAGTTAAGTAAAAGTCACTTCTGATATTTAGTTTAAATGTTATATATATTGTAACATTTTAGTATTGTTGTAATTATTATGAAATATAAATTTTTAAAACGATAGTTTTACTCTAAGAAATTTATTTATATTTGATTATTTTTTAGGTACGCTATTGCAGAGACAAATTGTCACGTGGAAAATGGTATTTTTCTTATGTGAGGTAATAAATGGTTAGTAAAGTTATTTGTATTTTAATTATAACAATGTAAACTATTTACAAAATTGTTTGTAGAAAACTTGATAGTTGAAGTATAAAAGTTAAAACTGTAGTTTAAACAAAATTGTGTGAATACAAATACATATCTTAGTGACAAACAATAACTTAGAACCTTATAGTTCATAATAAAGTTGAGTCGTAATCTTACAACAAAATTAATTATTATATTAAAATGAATAAGTGAAACATTATTGTACACTAACTAAAATAACTGATTGAGAAATAATGATTTTTTATATAGTAGAATTAAACGTAATTTGTTACAGCTACACTGGTGCTAGATTTCCAGAGTTGATGTATTTTGGGCTTCTATTAAACTTTGAAGGATTTGTAGGTGATAAATTTTTTTAATTTTTTGCATTTATAAACTTGTTAACTTATAAGATACAACTAATCATGTGGTATATAACTAATTATTAACATAAATCAGTAAGTTTTAAAAATGTCTTAATCGTTAAAAGTAATATAATATTATAAATTTATGTATTGCAAAAATATATTTTGCAAATTAAAATATTTAAAAGCCTTATTTTACAGGATTAAAAGTGGTGTTTTTATCATGGAGATATTACCGTCATTTAGGAGAAAATTCAAAACTTAATAATATAACTTTGACAATTGGTTTAATCAGCAGTTTTGGTGTAATCGTTGTTGGAAATTTTTCTGTTAGTTTTTTTAGTAGTTATTTGACAAGTTTATGGTTTTTTCCTATAGTTTATATATAAGTTTTCAATGAAAATTAGTTTAAAATTTGTATTTGATAAAATAATGTCGTGCCAAAGTTTCAATACTTGTTTTAGAAAATAAAGAATTCATTAATTTTCCATAAGTTTACAAAATTTCAAAAATATAATTCTTGGTTTACTAGGTATCGCTTATTCATTAGCTAAATACCTTTTTACTTTTTTGATTTTATATATAATTACCAAAAATCATATCGCATTTTGTATAACAAAGTTATGGGTAATTATTTTTAAGGGAGAGTGTTACGCTTTTTGAACTATTTTATAACTATATGTTTAAGTAAAATATTTTTAAATTTTAATTAAATTGCAGGATTTTATCTTGAAAAACCTTAGAGTTTTGTAAAAACAAGCCATATGTACAATACTCTGCAAAAGCAATAAAAATCATTTTTTTTACAAATTCAACTTTTAAAAGTTGTGAAGAAAACTTCGCGAGTATTTATAAAACTTGTTGAGTTATACAGCTGCAATTCAAATGGTGCATAACAAATCGTAACTTGATAAGAGGGTTTAGATTTTCGTTTGGAGGTTTTCATTACATATCTTATGTTATTTATCCTAAGCTGTTGATAGATTTACACAATACATATGCACAAATAAAAAACGCTTCAGTTTTAAGAAGCAAACACCTGTTAAGATTGTTGGCTTCAACTAAACTGTTAAACTTCTTCCGTTTTATTTGCGTATTAAAACTGTATAAATACACAAATCGCTAGCAATTATATAAGCGCTTTTAAAAAAATGTTTTTTTAAATTTAAACTTTATGAGAACCGAACATATTATCTACTAATATAATAAAGTTTTTCTAACATTTATCTAAAATACATAAGTCTTTATTTAGAATATATAAATTTAAATGCACAATTAAAGATTATACAAGCAAGTTGCAGAATATAGTTTAACAAATTTTATCTATAAAATTTATAAAATAAAATAAAATAACTTTAAGAAATCAATTCTAAAGACGAAGTTTGTATATAAATAAAAACTTACCGACTAATAATTTTAACAGGTAACTTACAGTAAAGGAGTTCATTATTTTGGTGCATTTTTAGCTTTTATACCTGGAACTTTCGACACTATGCTCACTGCTAAACTGAGTATAAAAACATCAAGTTTATCTAAAATGAAAAATATCAACAGACTTAAAACCATCAGTATTTCATTAGCTATTGTCATGTTTATATCATCGATTTCTCGTTAGTTTATTTTTCAACTCACTGCAAAATTTAAGCTTAACTAAAGTATTAACTTTATATTAACTATTATCTTTTAAAATAACTATAGAAGTTTAAAAAACAATCTAGTTATTTATCTAGCTTAACTAGAAAACGAAAATTAAAAGCTTGTATTTGAACACATTCAACTAACTTTCACTTCTTTAACTTTTGATTTTAGGCTGTTATTTTTCTTTTTTTTTTATAAAAATGTTTAGTTTCAAAAACATTCATTTAAGATTCAAACATTAAAGTTAATAATTTAATATAATTTATTTTTTTGATTAGTAGCTATTCTTTTCTAATTTATTAAACACAGGTAGGGTAAATTAAAACTTGAATTACTGGTACTAATTAAAAACTATATTTTTGAAACATATTTTAAATAATTTTGATTATAACCAAATTACTTAATTAGAAAAAATATGTTATAGATGTCAATGTACATCTTTTTTAGTTTAGACTAGTTGTTTATGAAATTAAATATTAAAAAAAAAAACTCAAGTTAATATTTAAAATATACTTAAGTTTAAAAAATCAAGTTTGCACAGCATTCACATCAACAAAAGGACTCTCATTTAAAACGTGGTGTAACTCTATAATTTTTTCTCGTAAGGAGAAAGAGCTTGCATTTTTTCCTTGTTTGTTTTATTCTCTTTTCGTGTTATACACTAAGACTTTGTTGTTTAAATCACTTTGAAAAGGTTGCAGGCTCAAAAGTGTACTAAATACTCTGAAATATAAGTTGTTTAAGTTTTTAAATTTAATGAAGATACTTAATACGATAGATGAAACTATAAGCAACTTTAGTTAGCAGTTCTGAGAAAAATTATCAATTTTTGTATATTTTATGAAAATTTGATTTTTATACTGATTGATTTACACCAAGTTAATACTAATAAAGTTATTTTAAGTGAAAGTTATTTGTAACATTGTTTAAATAGTGTTTTTTACACAGTTTTTTTGTTTATTGAAAATAATTTGCTTTTTTAGGTCTTTTTTCTGTGATAATATAATAAGTAAAACTAGGTATATAATGAATTTTATAGATTGAACAAATTTAAAAACTGTACATTTCATAAAAATTTAACATTTAAAAGTAGAAATAAGTTATTCCTAAGTAAACAGTAAATTAATCTTTAGCTTGTTGCTTAGTGATTATTTTAAAGAAATGAAAAACAATCTTATAATTTTAAGAAAAACAAACTTTTCCAAACTACAAAAAAATTAAGCTTAAGTATTTACTTTGTATCTAAATTCAATATGAAAAGTTTTGTAAATATTAAACATAGTTTGTTAGCTTGTATCTTTGAGTTTTTTTTTTTTTTAAGCTTTGTTTAACTTGCTTTTTTAGCAGTGATAACTAGACTTTATGTTATACAAAAGTTTTTACAGTTGTAATAGTAAAAAAACAAACTAGAAAAAACCATGCTTAAAATAAAAATACTACACTAAATTTAAACTATAGTTTTATAAGCTTATATTGTGTATAATACTTTTTTTTATGGTATTTTGTTTGTATGCTACACTTTACTTTTTTAAGAATTCTTTCAGAGTTTGTTAAAATAAAATGTTTATTTATTTTTACAGCTCTTTCATAACTTTGAAATTATTATTTTCATTTCATAGAAGGAACACAAGAATGCCAAGGTAGGAATTTTTTATACTAAACTTTTTGTTTAAAATAATATATTATTCTTAAATAGATGATTAATACATAAAGTGGCTTACAAAATTGTATATGAAAGCTATACAGGAACAGTGCTAACACAATTTTTATTAAACAGAGAATTAGTTATTTTTTAGTTAACTAAAAGTAAAAAAAACATTTTAGACAACAAAATTGTATATTTTGTAAATATGAGGATTATCTTAAATTGTATTTAAAAGTATTATTTTTTACTGTGCTAATTAAATAAGTATAAATAAGTTGTATTCATTTATAACCTTATAATTGTATTTAATAGGTATATAAGTGTTCTATTATTTCATAACAATTATTAGTAATTAAGACGAATAAGTAATGAGCATAAATTGAACTCTAAAGTTGTTTTCTATTTTTATGTTGTTAAAAGTAACCTGTACTGTAAAAAAAAATTGTCATTAAATTTTAATTTACAATTTAAAAACCTTAAAGTTAAAGATTGTAAGCATTAGCATTGATTAAATATTCTTAAATATATTACACTTAACATAAGCTACATATGTTTTTAGCTTAACAATATAGTTTAAGAAAATAAACAAATTTTGAATTTACAAACATTAACAGCAGTTCAAGTATTTAGTAAATAACACATAAAAATAGTTGATGTAATTATAATGAAAACATTAGAATTTTACAAGATTTTTTGATTATTTCAATTATATAAAAAAGTCTTTTGAAAAAAAAAGAAAATATAATAGCTTTGTTTTTAGCAACGTTTTATTTTCATTTAAGTATCAATATGTATAAAAATGTTATATTTTATGTTGATCATTTTAAACATATAGCATATACAGTTTGTAACTATTTTATGTTGTAGTGAAAAAATATTATTTACTATACACATAAATACAGTACTTAATAAAAAAGCTCAAAACATTTTGGTATGAAAGACAAATTAAAATGTATAAATTGTTGTGACATGGCAAGTTTTAAAATTTCTGAGTATTTAGTTGACTTTTCAGAAAACTATAAACTGTTGTATATATATATTTTTAAATAACACTAGTTCAGATTAAATATTCAGAAATTAATATGTTTTTTTAATTTATAACAAGCTGTTTAAGACAAATTAATTAAATTAATAAAAAACATTGAACTACTATATGTCATTGTTAATCTGAAAACTACCTTTATGAAAAAGAAAAAGCTTAGTTTATAAACTTTTTGCTATATTAGTATAAGTATTAAAGGTTGTTGAGTAGTCTAGAAATTGACAGTAATTACTATTTTTTTCAATAGTAAGAATGGACCACTTCAATGGAAATTTCTTCCATTAATAGCTGGTATTGTACCTATGATTGGACTTGCTATTACGTTAGTATTAATTATTTTAATATGAGTTAGTCTTTAAACTGGCAAAAGAAGAATTGTTGTTTTCTTATTTTTTTTAGTTCTTTAACTTAGTTAAAAATTGCAAAACAAGCTATACAGTATACCAATAAAATGACAATACGTGAAGTATTTTTTAAAACTGTGTGCTATTAAAACATAAACTTTAATTAGTTTTAAGTTGAAAGAGATACTAGAGTAAATAAAGTAGTATAATATATTATATAAATAAGTAATTTAGAAATTTTTGTGTTTAGTAAAATACACATTTCAAATTTTTTTCACATACTATTTTAGGTATACGATTGCAAAGACAAATTGCCACGTGGAAAAATGGTATTTTCCAATGGTAAGGTAATATAGTTCTTAATATTGTATTTAAAACAAGCTTTTAGCCTTCTAAATATATTTTTTTTTGTCTTATTTTCCTTAAGTAAGATAACAAATTGGTGATAATCAAACTGGATACTAAAATAATGTTAGTTATAGTAATTTCTAAAAAAAAAATTTTCTTCTACTTGTAATATAAAAAAAAAGTTTTTCTCTACTAGAAATAGTTACTTATAAAACAAAATAAAAGTAAACATCATCGATTTCCATAAAAATATACAGCAACAGCAGGGTTTCCCAAAGCAGGCAATGATCAGCAAAATAACTAAATAAAGGAAGTAGTGAATAAGCAATTAAGGGGCTACAGGTCGATCATAAGATCATAATTTGAAACTTACACTAGGTATTCTGCAGTTGTTTATGATTAAAAAGGTGTTAGGCGTTTTTTGAGAAACTTTCTTGGATAGGGAAAGCTTTTAAAATTTCTTTAATAGGGGCCTTTTGAAAATAAATTGGGATACCCTGGCTTAGAGAGAAAAGATTTAAAATTTATATAAACTTTCAGAATATTTTTTTCTTCAGCTACACTGGAACAAGATTTCCAGAGTTGATGTATTTTGGACTGATTCTGAACTTAGAAGGATTTTTAGGTTAGAGTACTTACAATAATTAGTTTAACAGCACAGCTTAAAATCACTAAACATGGAAGAAATATTTTGAAAGTTTTTTTTTATTCAATAAGTGCTTACCAATTGTTAAAGTTCAATAGGATTTACATTACATTGAAACAAAAAACAAACAAGAAACAAAGTTATTATTTACAAACTTATGTCAAATAAATTTCTATGCTGTTTTAATTTTGTTAAATAACTTAAAACATTTTTTTTCAAAATATTTTTGTTATTAACTTAACAGGACTGATGGTAGTATTTCTTGCATGGAGGTATTACCGGCATTTAGGAGAAAAATCAAAACTCAATAAATTAACTTTGATAGTTGGTTTTATCAGCAGTTTTGGTATAATCATTGTTGGCAATTTTCCTGTAAGTAGTTTGTATGTTTTTTGTTAAATTTGTTGCTATTATTTAAAGCAAAACGCTAATGCTAAAAAACTATATTACATATAAAATTTAAAAAATTAAGAAAATTTCAAAACGAACAAAAAGTTTACTTAACTTAAATATTTCTAAATAAGTGTAAAGTATATTTGGCAAGTAAATTAAAATTTATCAAGTTAAACAGCTGTATTTCAAATGGTGCATAACAATACGTAACTTGATATCAGGGTTAATAGTTTGGTTAAACATTTCATCATACATCTTGTCGTGCCTTAGGGGCTGGTTATACAAAATACACACGCAGAACTCACATACGCGCGAGTCTCAAGTAGCAAACAGCACCTGTTCATTTTTGTAGTTTATACAAATAAATTCAACCGTTTAAATTCACACGTTTTTTGTCAATAAACTGTCAAAAAATATAATTTCTGTAGGATTTTTTGTAGCGTTTGTGACGGTTTTAGTTTTTACAAATTATTTCAAATAGAACTCTATAAAAGTTTTTTGTGGTTATCAAACACAAATTATTACATTATTGATTTTTATTTATCAAATCAATTTTTTACACTACTAAATTTCAGTGCTACGCACTTATACATTTGTATAAAGCTGTATAACTCACAAAGCTAAATGTTAAGTATAGTAGTGAATAGTCAAGACGAGCATAAAGTTAATTTTATAGGCAAATTTAATAATTTTTCAAAAAACATAAACATTTAATGTCAATTATTTTCCTTATCTTAAAAGCTATCTAAAAATTTTTATTTTTATTTTAGAGAACGCACCTTTGTCTTTAATTTAAAAAAAATAATATTTGGTTCTGGGTTGGAATTATTTCATGGGGTCCCTCCAAAGATAAAGGTTTTTTTTGTTGTTTTTTTTCATCATTTGGTATTAAAACCAATAATAAATATTTTTTTATTTTATTTTATTTTCTTTTTCCCTTAGTTTGCATATTATTTAAACTCTTAAATGTTTATTTGATAATTAATGTTAATTTTTTTTTACGATATGGCCCCAAATCAAAATGTAGTATATTACACTATCATTTGCCTTGGCCATTTCCTAGAAAAAAAATTGATAAAACGAAAAAAAAAGTTAATAAGAATGTGAATTACAACAAATTTAGTTAAAATAAAATAATTTAATTTAATTTGTTGTAATTCACATTCTTATTAATTATTTTTTTCCTTTTATCAATTTTTTATCTAGGAAATGGCCAAGGTAAATGATAGTGTAGTATACATCATTTTGATTTGGGGCCAAATCGTAAAAAATATTAACACTAATTATCAAATAAACAATTAAGAGTTTAAATAACATGCAAACTAAGGGAAAAAGAAAATAAAATATAAAAAAAAATATTTATTTTATGTTTTAATACTAAATGATGAAAAAAATACAAAAAAAAACCTTTATTTTTGGAGGGTACCCATGAAATAATTCCAACCCCAAACCAATTATTATTTTTTTTAAATTAAAGATAAAGGTGCGTTCTCTAAAATTAAGAAAAAAATTTTTTAGATAGATTTTAAGATAAGGAAAATAATTGACATTAAACTTTTATGTTTTTTAAAAAAATTAATAAATTTGCCTATAAAATTAACTTTATGCTCGTATAGTCAAGTTGGTAGCACAGAAACTTAGTAGTGTGAAAGTTTAAGAAAACATTAACTAAGTTTTTTTACCAGCAGGAGACTTCAATTATGTTTAAAGGTCTGTTGTTTCTTACAAAATATACTACCATATCTCAACTAATTATTTTTAAATTTGTACATTTTAAGAAAATTTGTTAGAATAGTACGTACTTTTTTCTTTTTTTTTTTTGATGTTTAAGTTGTTTACTTCTTTCGTTTATAAACATATTTAAAAAACAACAAATTTTACACTAGTATTTATGATTTAAAATCCTATTTAAAACACGAAATGTAGTTATCTAACACAAGTAAATGAAATATATTTAGGTAACTTTCAGTAAAGGAGTACATTATGTTGGGGCGGGTTTAGCATTTGTACCTGGAACTTTATACACAATGCTTACTGTTAAATTAAGTAGAAAAACATCAAACTCATCTAAAGTGAAAAACATCAACAGAATCAAAATCGTCAGAATGTTCTTAGCTGCTATCATGCTTGTTGCATTCTTTTATTGTTAGTTTTTGTTGTTTTTTTACTCAAACAACTAGTTATAAATATCTAAAAATTGAGTTTTATCATAATATAAATCTTTGTTGAATTACACTAAAATGTATAAATTCTAAATTTTTATCAAAATATTACTGATATTAAAGTATGTTTAACAATATATAACAATTTTAAATACTTAGTGTAAAAACAATTCGACTAAATTTAAATAAATCTCTAGAACTTAAAATATACACTTTTAAAATAACTTTGAAAACTTATCTTTAGTTAGAAATACAGTTTGTATCGTTTTTAAATATATTGCTTAAAAGATGATTAAATAAACTTATTTCAGTTTGCTGTTTCGGTATTTTCAAAACATTTCTCAGTCGTCTTCACACAAAGGTAAATAATGATTTTGGTTTTTATGCTGCATAAAATGTTATTTTATCACATAGATTATTTAAAAGAATATTGATATCTACTATTTATCAAATTGAACAATACAAATAAATGTTTAAAACTTAAACATTTATTTTTAAATTTGTCTAAAAACAGTATATATAAGTATTTAGTTGAGCAAAGTAAAACAAAGTAAGTGTAAATATATGTTTTATTTTACTTAAAATGAATTTTTTTAAACTATAGTTAAAATGAAAAATAAGCTAAAATATTTTTATTATTTTTTTTTAATATAAAATAACTTAAACCTAAATTATTGTAAGAAAAGTCCTTGTAAAATTTTTAAACTTTAGCTATGAATTTTTCAGAAGCGAATATAAAGCCTTTGCAGTTAATACAAAATATGAAAATAAAAAACGTTCATTACTTTTCTGAAATTAAACCATACAATAATACAAACAAATATTAGTTAAAAACTTATTGTATTTAAAGATTTACTAAAACTATATATCTATTGGAAATAAACGTTGACTTAAAATGAAACTATAGGAGAAAATTGACGAAACAGATCTGCTTAAACCACTAGAAAACGGGGACTGTCCTTTTTATCCGAATAATATGCGGGGAATCGACCTATTTGGCGCTTTAATGGAATGGATTATGACGTTTGGCATGATGATTTGTCTCGTACTCTACTACTTCGAATTTCAAGTTTGTTTAGTTCTACTATTTTAAAGGAAAATAAAATTCATATAAATAACTTTTATATTTTAATTGTGATTAAAGTGTCAATACTGTTTTCATAAAATTGTAATTGTGCTTTACACAAATTGATATAAAAAAATTATTAGAAGTTCACATTTATCTGAAGTTTTTAGAAAAACAACTTAAAAAACAGGAATTTTCTTCAGTGAAAGTCGTTCTTAAGCAACGAGACGAAAGCATATTGACTAGTAACAATTCAGAAACAACTGAAGTTAATGAAGATAATATTAACAGTAGAAGAGATTCTTACTATGATGATAACAATATAAAAAATATTTACTGCGAACAAAATATCATATGATAAATCTTCTGCAAAAGAACAACTTAGAATATAACAAATGAGTTTTTTTTTGGATTAACATAAACATTAAATGCTACAAAAGGTTTCTAGTGAATTAGTTTGAAGAAAACTTTATTTTTAAGTACTTTAAAAAGCTTGTTCTGGAAGTTAAAGTTTTTTTTTATAAATTATCACTGCCGTCTCAAACGAAGCATTTTCTTACTTAAAATAAAATAAAAAACTCTAAAACAAATATATCTAATTTACTTTTAGATTAAATTTAAGTCTTTTTTTCTTTTAAAGGAGGTTTAGTTATAACTGTAAAAAATTGTTTCGTTAACAAAATTAGAAACATAGTTTAGTATTTTGTTAAAATTATTACGATAGTTCAGTAAATATTTAAATTCTTGTAACGGTAGTAAACTGTTTTGTAACATATAAAAAATTAACATTGATAATTTTATAAACTATAAATAAAAATATAATTTAGCCCCTGAGTTTACTCATACTTGATTTATAATGAATAAAACTAATATTTACTTGACCTCTAAAGCTTTTAGCTATGTCATATTTATTTTGTTAAAATGAACATCTTTTCAATCTACACCCTTAACATTTATTTTAAAAGCGTATTAAGTTTTTTTGTCTTAATATTACTTTTGTCAATTGTCTAAATAAAAAGTCCTAGGACCTGGTACACGAAAAAATTTTTCGGTTATCGAATCGCACACAACAGATACCTTTTAAAGTCTTGTCTAGGACTGAGCAAATGATATCTTTGTGAATCTTAAAAAATTGTACTATAATTTAAATAAAAAAACACTTACAGTTTAACTTTTGTAAAAACAAGCTATTTATTAAAACAACCAATTTTAATTATGGCGCTTATATAATTTTTACTACATAATACCTCATTAAATAAATTTAATTAATATTTTGTTTGTAACATTTAGTACACGAAAATTTATATTACATTATAAGATATGAAAATATATTAAAAACTGCTATGAAAACTCTCACTTAATGTTTTTTTTTTGACCTGTTTCACTTTAAGTTCAAGTTAAATTTTCTGTCATTATATAAATATTATTTTATAAGTGACGAAAATTCGTCATTCCCAATTGTTCTAATTTGAAAAAAAATTAACGATTTTTAACCAAAAGTTTTTTTTTTGTTGGTATAAAGTTACAAAAATATTATGAATGATTATAAACAACAGTTTTACGGTTATACTGATTTTAACTTATAATAAATGATTTTAATAAGAGCAATAAGCTTGTTTTTAAGACCATGAATAATTGGCAAAGTATTATGCAGTTTTTTAAGCCGGAACAAAAATTTGTCCAAAAGTTATACTTGTTTATTAAAACTTTAAAACTATGTCAGTCTAAACTGTTAATAGTAATTGCATACATTTTTACTAAGGGTAACATGACATTTCAAATTCTAATAACTCAAATTTCGACAATTCAAAACGTTAAAAATATTTAAAAGGCTATACCCCAAAAACGATTATGAATTTGAAAAATAAAAAATAAATATAACATGTCAGGCCACTTTTTTTTGGCAAAATCTTAAACACTTAAGTATGTTTTTTGATTAGTAAAAATAGGAATATTTTTTACTTTATATAAGCCGTATCTCGAAAAATATTTAATGTTTTGCAAAAAGTAAAAAATCACTTTTAGATAGATATTAATGGACCTACATATATATTTTTCGGGTGGGTGTCACTTTTGCACTAAGGTTCATTTTTGCACGAGGGGACACTTTTGCACGGCGACTCTTTTGCACGACCGTCACTTTAGCAAGAAGGCACACTTTTGCACGGCGTCAATTTTGCCCGAGGAGACACTTTTGCACGGCGTCACTTTTGCAAGGAGGGTCACTTTTGCTCATCGTAACTTATGCACGAGGAGACACTTTTGCAAGGTCGTAACTTTTGCACGCAAGGTAATCTTTACACGTTAAAACTTTTGCACGATGTTACATTTGCATTTATTCGTTATATTTTTAAGTATATACTTATGAACTGCGAAAGTTTTAAACAATCAGTCGCTTTTGAACGGAGCTACACTTTTGCACCATTCGAATTTTTATTTTCTCCAATAGAAAATTAAATAAATTTAACTTTTATTGTCAACTTAAATAATATTCGCTTTCAAACGTACGTTGTTTTGAATAAATAAAATGTGGTATTTTTCTGATGAAATTTAAATGTCTAGTTTTTATTTTAAGTTTTACGGAAAACAATATAATAACGTACTACAATTCATTAGTTTATATTTATAATCTTAATTTCAACAAACTAGATGAATACAGGTTGTTTTAATTTTTAATTAAAGCACTTTTGAATACTTTATAAAAATAAACTGAATTTCATTAGTTTTTAAACTGAAAGATAAACCTAATTTAGTAGGGCTTTTAAAACGATCTTGACACTAATTTTTACTTATATTCTCTTGATGTTAAAATTAGCATTATATATTTGTTGAACAAATATTTTGAACTTATTTTAATTTTAAACAATTGTAAAATGAAAAAAAAAAACTTAATTTCTGAAGTGTAAAAGTATTTCGAACTTTACTTGGTGTTAATTTTCTAGTTTTGTTATTTGTTTAGATAGAGAATAAAAAAGCAACAAAATAGTGATTATTTCATTACTATAATGTTTCATAATCATAAACGAAGCAAATGAGAGAGTATTTTTTGGAAGTTTGAACTTATGTTCATAAAAAGTATCAAGAGTACTCACACCAGATTGCTTGATCATGAAATAAGCCAATGAGAGAATAAAATTTGTAAGTTTAAACTAATGTTCATTCAAAGTTTCAAGAGATATTAACACCTAGCAAAAATTACCTTGCGTGCATAAGTGATGCCGTGCAGAAGTGTCCCCTCGTGCGAAAGTGACGCTCGTGCAAAAGAGTCGCCACGCAAAAGTGTCCTCTCGTGCAAAAGTGACCCTTCGTGCAAAAATGACGCTCATGCAAAAGTGACCCGTTCCTATATTTTTCATATTTGACAAGTATACACTTCTTTTTTAGTTGTGGCCTTTCCAATTTTATTTTAATAATTTGAATTGTCAAAACTTAAATCGTCCGAATTTGAATAGTCGTGCACCCTTATCAAATATCTCCCGATATTTAATTAAACGTTCTTAAGTATATCATTTTAGTAATTCATTGTAAAAAAAGCGTTTCGTGTTTTATTATTTTTAAACTAAAAAAACTTTTATTTTTTAGTAAAATATTTTACCTTGGTTTTTAACATAATATATTTTGAAGTTTTAGATTATATTAAAGTTTTTAATAAGTATTGTTATGTAAATAACGATTTTAATGCATTTTTAGATAATCTAGAATTAAAACATTTTGTTTGTACTTGCTGTTAAGTAATATGAGTTAGAAAAGTTACATACATACATATATATATATATTTATATATAATTAAGTTATTTAACTTAATAAATTAAATTTTTCACACTGAGCCCACCTTGAGGGCTTTATTAATAAAGGTTTATTTAAAGATGCAAAACTCAAAGGACTCGAGTTTCGTGACTATTCACTCATCAGCTTCAAAACAAGTTTAAAATAAAGCACAAAACAAAATCACGAGTTTGTATCGTCTTGTAGACATATAAAATAAAAAGTCGCTTTAAAGTTTAACAAGTTTTAATTTCATCTTAAAATAACCTAAATTTCAATTTGCATCTTAATTTTATCTTTATCTCTTTCAATTATCTGTCCTAATATATAGTTACTCACTGAAGTTATATGAATTTTTGCTAGTTTATTGTCTGTTGGTAGATTAATTTTTGCACAAGCCGTTTTGCATGATTTTTGATAGTTCCAAAATTACGTCATAATGTATTTATGCAAAAAATTTTTTACTTTCATTAGTGATTTTGTTTTGTGCTTTATTTTAAACTTGTTTTGAAGCTGATGAGTGAATAGTAACGAAACTCGAGTCCTTTGAGTTTTGCATCTTTAAATAAACCTTTATATATATATATATATATATACATATACAGATACACTACAGTTGAAATTAACTTCATTGTAAACTATCAATTATGTATTGAAGAAAATAAAAGCAATATTGTTATACGCTTTAAGTAAACAAAATATTACACCGTGAAATTGTAATAATTGCTTTTATATATAAAACTATTCAATATATTTAGTCTATCTACTTTTAAAATTCATTTTATATAAAGTCAATCATCAGTTAAACTGAAGTTTGTTTACAAAATAAAAGCAAGTTGAATTTTCTTAACTTAAATTATACTATCCAAATATACCTTATTTTTAGATGTATGCTTATATGTAAGGAAATATCCCTAATTATTTACTAAATAATTCTTTAACATTAAATATAATTAGCACTGGTTTAGATATATTTTCAAATGAGATACAATACTGTACAACTAGACGTCTTTAAAGTTTTGCTTTAGTGTACATCAAACGAAACTTTATATACACAACTTACTATATAAGTTAAATGTTTTATAGATATTAAGCTGTTATAAAACATATAACTAAAATGATGACAAAGTAAAAATGTGTAAAGTTATATTTATTAAATTTATATCTATAGATAAAAAACACAGAATAAAGATATAAAAATCTTTAAACAATAAAATTGAATATTAAAAATAATAGTATAATTAGAGAAATATATATATTCTTTTTTATTTAATTCAACCTAATTTTACAGTAAATTAATTCTTAAGTAAATCCAAAAACTTTAATGTTACCTTTAGTTGAAATAAGATCTAAAAAGTCGTGTAGTTTATAAGCACAATAAAACGTCTGATTTTATAAAAGGTTGCCATTGTGTAAGATTAATCCAACGTATCTATCAATTTTTCGACGTGTTATATAAGCGCAATAAATCGTTGTTATTTAAGTTCAAGTTTTCCCTTACAATCGCTTGAAACAAAACTAAACACGTATAAAAGCATACTTTAAGTTTCAAGTTTAATTTTGAAGCAGCCATTGTTTAAAAACAATTACGACAAAATTCATTTATCGGAAAAACTCACGTCTGAAATTGAAAAAAAATTTAAGTTAAAAAATAAACAAAGATATAAACTTGTGTTACTTTGTTTTTTATTCTAACTTGCTTGTAAGAAATTGTATAGATATTAATAAACAAAATTTAGATACAGTTTTTTTTTCTAATTTTAAATATAAATTTTAGTTTTAATTTTTGTACTCAAGTAACTTTTTCGGATTACAAGTAACAAAATTAAACTAATAATACCTACAACATCTAAATACTCGGTTCCGTATCTTAAAAAAATAAATATTTAGGTTTATACTAATAATAAAAAATGTTAAACACACAACAAAATGTTTTTAATTATACCATAACTTGTTGAACATTATAAATTTTTATTTATTTACTTTATCATGAATAATAAGTGTTCTTTAAATTAGAAATTGTTACTAGGGCTCGAAACAAAGCTGCCAAATAAAAACAACAAAACAAACGTAAAACAAAAGCTTTCATAACTTATTATAGTTCCAATTTTTTAAACGGCTTTATTCATTTAAATAAAAACTAATAGTTTACTTGTTAATAAAAATATGTAAAATTTAACTCTTAAATCTAAATGCAACTTGTTGTATTATGTTTTTTTTTCATTTTAGCAGTTTTTCACATGAGTCATGTTATGCTTTTTTATTTCAAAGTATTTTCTCTAACAGGTTAGAACCCTTATAAGATGTTAGAATATAGTAGTTTAAATATTAAACTATTGGCTAAGTATATTGTGTTCTTAATTAAGTAATTTTAATAAAAAAGCTAGATAAAATGTTGTTTACAGTTTTAAGTACTATTAGTTTAAAATTAGTCTTAAAATGTTATAAAACTTTAATCGAAATGTCAAGTTATAACATTAAGTTTAATCAATTATAAACCGTAGAAAATAAAATTAAGTTAGTTACGGATTAAAATATTTTTTAGAAAGTTTTCTTTGCTCTTAAGGAAACCTATAAATAACAAGTTAGACAAAAATAACATTCATACTAATAATTGATTGCATACTTGATATAGAAGTTTTAAAGTAGAAATTGGCATAAACAGTCTATAATCTTAAACATAATTAAAGGCTTAAAAAAACATTGTCTAAAAGCTTTTCAACAATAAATCATGAAGGAACTTCAAATTAAAGAAAAGTAAAATTAGTTGATTAAAATCAAACAAATCGAAACTTTTGAAGTTTATTAAACCGTCGTAGGTTTAGGTTAAAACTTATAGTTACTTTATTTTTAATTCTTAAGGTGAGCAGTAGATGTATATTTCGATGTAACAAGGTCTTTCTATACTCCAGGTTCTTTGGCCAAGATATTTAAGTAAGGTTTTTTTTCTCTTTAATAAACCTAGTTACAACATATATAGTTTTATTAGTTTCTTGTAAGTTATCCATAACAAAATTTTACAACACGTTTAACCCTTTGTCTAAGCTAAAACTATTTTGACGGACTTTAATTTGATTTAATAATAGTTTAATGATTAAGAATCTTTTAAATTTCAAAACAGCTGACAATATATATTTTTTTAACTTAGAAAACAACGAATCGTTTGAGTGTTGTTTCTAATCGAAAGTATAGATAATATTTAAGCTATATTTTTGTACTGAAAAAAGTAAACTGCTGTCATATTAAAACAGAAAAACCTTAAAATTGGCAACTTACAATGAACTATTAAGTTTAATCTGCAGTTTAAAAATAGTTGATTATAATGTGCTCGAACAACAGTGCTTCAGGTTGAAACTTTTAAGGGTCAATGATTTTACAATTGTTTACATTAGTCATTATACAGTTTAAAAATTAAAAATATATTGTTACAATTTATTTATTTGTTTTTAAGTATTTAATTATAAATTAAAACTAGTTGACTATGAACTTTTTTATATCAAAACTAGTTAATTAAAAACAAATATGTTTATACTTTGATGATTTCATATTAAGTATGAGTAGATAAAAAAAATCAATTTGTCAACATTCAGACCAAGTGTTGTAGAAATAAGTTCATTGAAATATTTGTTGTTAGTTAAAATACAAACGTACTTTTTTTGACTTTGAACTTTAGTTTGGCCCTTTAAATTTTTTTGTTGTTTGTTTGAAATAAAGTATAAAAATTGTCAAACAATATTTATGACAATACTATAGATATAAACAAATACAAGTAACTTATATTTTAGACAACTTAATTTATGGTTAATTTCCAAAGCCCTAAATACCAACAGTGTATCAATTTTAGTAAGTTTACTGAAGTTTTTAGTTGTCTTGGAGTTTAACTTTGTTTTTCAAATATACAAAGACTTGTTAAAACTTAAATAAGTTCAGCTCACAAAATAATTCTTAAAGTATAAAATACAAGTTATTATTTTCGAAAATAAATCCGAGATATTAATTTTTTTAACGGAAATATAGTAGTTAATCAAAATCAAACTAATAAAAAAATTAACAGTAAGTTTTTATTTTGAAAAATGTTTAAAGGAAGACTTCAGATAGTTGTTATTTTAAAAACTTGGACAACAAAACTGGCAATTTTAATTAGTTGTAGTATAACACATATACAAATAACAGGAATAAAAACAAATTTCTAGTACAAAAATTAACATCAGTTTAAACTTCGTAGGCATTTGTACAAGTGCAGTGGTCGTGAAGTTAATCAAACTCTGTGTACACCAAACTGAAAAAAAAAAATCGGTGCACCCCAAGATATAATTTTAACAAGAGCCGCTAGCAGTGAGGCTACGTAAACACTTTTATTGATGCATTTCAACTTAGAATTCATAACTCAGTTTGTATTTACATGTAAAACATTTAACAACTGAAGCTTATATTTTTTAATTGACCTCTTTATTGTTTTACATTATTTTCACAATGATATTTTAGTTATATGGCTTTATCTTTCATACTAATTAACTGAACACTTCTCCGCAATTACTACAAATCCAAAGTTCAGTTTTCTCTTATTGAATTATTAAATATTAACTAAATACTTAATCTAACTCTATGTATTTTTGTGTAACCTCGAAATTTCGTGCATCCCTAAATGAGTTTCGTGTATTCAAAAATGTTATGCACCCAAAAAAAAATTTCGTGTGCATTAGTGTGCACCAGTATAAACTTTAACGACCGCTGAACTAGTTTATTTAAAAATATCCATTGAATATAGTTTAAACTTACTTTCTTCACCGAGACGGTTTGACTTAACAATGGTTCGCTGGTAAAATTTCCACTTATTGATTAGCTTGCGACTAAAGTTTGACAAAAGACGGATTAAATTACAGTTATTACTGTCTCACGAAATTCTTTTGAACTATTATAAATCTACCAAAGTTAATTTAAACGTTAAAATAAATCATTGTATTGTACAAAACTATTCTGTTTTAACATTGTTTAGAGCAAAAAAGTATTTGATATACTCGATATGTTTTTTTTTTAATTTTGAAAAATTTCTTTATAACAACAATAAAATAGTTTTAGTTTAACAAAGGTTTAATAAATGATTAGTAAAAAAAATTGCCATTAAATTTTTTTTTCTATTTAATATTAATTAAAAAAAAACAATTTGTACGCATATAGTCAAACAAAACAAGGCATATAAGAAATTTAGTGCTTATTTGTGATAGAAATACCAAGCTGACTGTAAACAGTATTTTTTGTTTTGAATCAAAAACTTTAGTTTGATAGTAAATTGACAATAAGCTTTGAATTATTACTAATAAATAATGTCTTTTAATGTTTCGAACTTTTGGTCTATTATCACCATCAAAGTTTCACTAATACCTAGTTAGAGCCAGATCTTTTTCAAGCTATTGTTTTTAAGTTTGTTTAAAAGCTTTTTTTAAGGGTAGATATTCCTCAAAAAATCATATATTTTAACTTGTTCAAAATAAACAGTTAATGTTTTTTAAATCTTTTTTTTCGTGGCGTTTTATACAAAATCAGTTTGCAGTTTCATATTAAAGCTGAATAAAACAAAAACATAAGGTAATGATTTAATCGGTAAAATAGTTTTGTAATCACTGACCCAAGACTTTGAAATGATAACAACAGTTTCGTTTTTATTGTCTAAGTTGCTACTAACTATTAACTAGCTGCTAACTCGTAGTAACTACTAAGTTAATTAACTACATAAGAAACTACTACATAGTAAGCACTTAAATAGAAATTTAAGAAATTCAGTTCTTATTATCTAACTTTTACCGAACTCTATTAATACAATTCCTTCGTGGTACAAATCTTTCGACTTTACTCAACGAAAACTTTTTCAACTCGTTAGAATTTTAAACTTTAAACATATACTAACTTTATTTACAAAAAAGTGTTGCTGTTTTTTAAATGCATACAATAACAGTTTTTACAAGTTATTCTAGTTATCATAAAGTTAAATATTTTCAATCTTTGTGTAAACTCCAATTAAGTATTGAAGCAAAAACGTAAGTGAGAATAACGTTATTTTTTGCAGTTCCCTAATAATCGCCTACTTTTATTAATTTGTTAAAATGATATAGAAATAGTTGAAATATAAAGGTTACATTTATGCTGCTTCATTGAAATTATCCATTTTAAATTATTTTTAAATATAATA
>NW_028139347.1:0-44507 GCF_965202585.1 Thalia democratica | reverse complement strand
AAAAAATATGAAAGATAACAAACTACTTCGTGTAATGATTTATTAATTCACTCAAATATATTTAAAAGACATTTAATTAAAATTATTACGAATTTGATTTATAAAAATTAAAAGCCATGTAGTCATTTGTCTTAACTAAAAAATATTTACTTATTTCATTTTACTTGAAAAGGTCGCAATTTTTTTGTCGCCGAAACCTGGTTGTAAATAAGATATTTAGTTTGCACATGTTTGTTTGCAAACTTAAAGGTAACAACAGTACTAATAAACACGAAACTAAACAATGTTTCAAAAAAGAATCTAATCTTGCTTTTCAGTAACTATAACAATATTTTTTGCCAAAAAAAACATAAATTTGGAATAAAAGTGTTATATATGTTAAGCTAAAATAATTGATAGTTTTAAATACTACATAAAAGAGAGTTTATTTTTGTATTTGTACGTTTTTACCTTCTACCAAACAAAAATTAAAAAAATAGTGATCTTTTTAATCCTACATGTATAATTTTTGCTAGATATGCTGTTGTTATTTAACATAATATTATTGATATACTTTAAAAATATTGTAGTTAGTTAAATTTAAAAGAAAAAAAATTAAAAGTTTTTCAACCGATGCAAAATGGACGCTTAGTGCAAAATTAACGCCGTGGAAAAGTGTTTTAATGAAAAAGCGTCTCCGTGCATATTCGACCCTGCGTGCGAAAGTGTCACTTTGTGCTTTTAAGACTTTACCTCAAAGATTCAATGTTCAATAATTAAAAGATAAGTATGCTTTTCCGTAACAACAGTTTAGAAATTTTGTATTTGAAAAAACAAGTGAATATTTTACTCAAAATGTTGAATTCTAACAACATAGTATATTAATAAAATATGTGAGCTATCGGTTAAAAAGTTTATTACGTTAGTAAAATATTTAAGAAAATCAAAAGTAACAAAATTAAAAAAAAAATAAAAGGTTAAAGTTTATAAAAGTAGATAGCAATTCGAAACCTACTGTATTGTTATTAAAAACATAATGCTATTAAAAAACTGTTCAGCGTTTTATTTGCATAGTAAAAATATTTTAGAAGCTAACATTATAACTATCTATTTTTTTCAAATCAAGTTTAATAAATTACATGTTTATAAATCTATCTACCCTCACGTAACATGATAAGGTTTATTTAAGTTTGAAATAAAATATTTTTAAGAAAATAAAGTTTAATGTTATTTTTATCTGAATATTTTGATTGAAAATTTTGAAATCTTTTTTAGTTGGAATTCCCCTTAGAAATATTTGATAAAAAATTCCTCTTTCACCCAGCTGTTTTTAAAATTTGCAACGGAAACTTTTTTTTTATCTCACGCCAAATTCTATAAACGTCAATTGACTGTATAAGATTTGTTAAAATATCAAATTGCGTAGTTAACTTTTCTTACTTCTAACGAGAATTTAATTTTTAAAATTTATTTTGAAAAAACTTTGCTTTTTATTACGCAATTTTATTTTAACGTTTCAAACTGACATCACAATCTATTTCTGTAAAAAGGCCAAAAAAAGATTTGACAAAAAAATCAGCTTATAGACATACTGTCTCGTTTAATTAAAATAAAACTTTAGAATCTATTTTCAACTAAAAACAACCTATTTTTCTATAAAATGCTTTATCTATTCTATTTTTAAGCTATACTATAGTTATTTCTAGCAATTTTTTTACAACTCATATCAATATATATAATAATCTACATGCTTTTATTTAGAGAAAAAGTAGCTAATTTTTTTCTTCAAATAACGAAATAATTTTATGCACAACGAAGTTTATTGTTTACAAGAACCGGCTTGAAAGTATAATAACATAATATAACAATTTGTATAAAACTTCTCAATGGAAAGTTATAAACAACTTTACTTTAACAATTCATAATTTAAAAATGTATGTATGCAGCAAATATTTAAAATTTGTTTATAAGAATCAATTTTCATTAAAAACTAAACAATTTAGAAATGAACTGTACAACTATTTTTTGTAAAGTTTAAAGTTTTAATCAAAACAAATTAAACAAGTTACAAAACAATAGTTTATCTTTAAATTAAGTAATGAAACATAGAGCTTTAAAAAAGTATAGAGATTCATAAATAAACTTTAATTTTCTAAAACTATTGCCTAAAAAAATTTAAAAACAATTTATAAAATGAAAAAGCTATTAATTAATTTTTATTGAAATCTAGTTGTTTTAAATGTGAAACATTGTTAGTGCAAAATTTGGGGATATTATTGTGTTCTTTTTTCACCAGTATTCGACACTTTTTGTTCATCACAACTTTTTCTCGTCTGTTTAAAAGTATTTAAAGTTGCTAAAGTTATTTTTAATTTATTAAGTGTATTGTTAAATTTTCATGAAAAGTTAGGCTTAAATATATTATTGCAATACAAAAGTTTGAATTTCAAAAGCTAATGATATGGTGCAACTAATTTAAGAAAGTAATAATTTGGACCTAACTAAATTATACTTTCTCTATTATAGTTTTGCATTCTAAAATAGTAAATTTTTTAGTTATTATAGCAGTTCTAAACTGTGTTTATTACGACTAAAGAAAATTATTTAAAATAAATGTTAATCTTTTACCTTTATGTTTGTATTCAAAATAAATGTAAATAAAAATTAAAAAAAATGTTTTTTGTTTATAAATTAAAGTTAAAACTAGTTATTATGAATTTTATAGGGTTTTTAAGTAAAAAAAGAATTGAAACTTACTAACCTACTAGTTGGGTTCCCTAATTTGTTGAAGGCAAGGAAGTATTTACGACCCTGGTAACCATTCAAGTTGTTGTTGGTATCCAAGGTACGACCCTGGTTACCATTCAAGTTGTTGTTGGTATCCAAGGTGTGTCCCTGGTAACCATTCAAAATGTTGTTTGTATCCAAGGTGTTTCCGTTCGAAGTACTACCGAGGTGTGTGTTGCCATGGCGACCGGTTCTCACCCAGAAGTAATAATTGTACCCGTTCCTGATGGTTTCGTGAATCGTGCAGTGGTATGCGTCAAATGTTTTCTAAAATAGTTTTACTTAAGTTATGTTTATTGGTTAAATTTTTGTATGAAAGTGTTTCAAACTGTACAAATTGCTCATAATTCTAAGTTTTTATGTTAGAACGAGTTAATTTGTTTTGAAGTATTGAAAGTTTATGTCTTAAGTTGTACTTTTTTGTATTGAAGCTTCAGTTTAAATAAGTCAATTTAAACTAGTATACTAAATTTTATAGATAATGATTTTGTATTTACTCGTATTTATTTCGTCATATTCAAGATTTAACGTTTTTATTGTCAAATAAACATTTTGTTTTAAAGTAAATTAGAAATAATAACTATATTTAATGTACAGTACTTTGTTTAGCAAGTTGGCGTATTACTTTAAGCAGTGAATATAAAAGGCTAAACATAAAATTTAGCGTTTTATCTTAAATTACATTTATATATTATTTTTTATTAACATTTGAAAGTTTTAAACCTAATAATTAGAAATGTTTCAAACTATAATAAAACAAATAAAACTGTTGAAAATCTAAATTGAAATAAAAGTTTTTTTTTAAGTTTTAAGAAACTAAAGTTTTCTACTAAGCAGGTCTAAACATAACATAAAAAAGTGTAATGTTTGTATACATCTTTGTTTACAGACCTAGATATATAAACTATTTTGTAAACAACTAAGTTTTAACACTTTTTTCCAATGTGTAAAAATTTTGTGAAATCAAAAAAAAAACAGGAAACTGAGCTTCTAAACTTTAGCACTTTATAAACTTTTTCTTCATAATCCTAATACGAATCTTATTTATAAATTAATCAACTTAGCTTAATTAATCACAAACCTTTGTTGTCCATTTACCATGAACTCGACATAAATATTTTTCTGAAATCAAACCTTGAATTGCCATTGTTGAAGCACTGAGAGACTTGAAAATTACCAGACCTTAAATGAAATAAAATAACATAAATCTTTGTTTGAAAACAGTCATTTACTTCAAAAACTATAACTATTTTGAGAACAAAGTCGAAGACCATTGTTTCTTTTTAAAGTTTTACGATTTTACTTTACTCAACGTATTTTATGTAACTCGAAGTTTGGATATCCGTATATATAAAAAACTTGCTACTATACTATAAAAGCAGTTTTATATAAATATATTTTTTATTAAACAAACATAAAAAACTAGTGAAAAGAGCTCAAGAGCAGTGTTTATAAATTGTACATGATCAGAGGTGACATCAACACTGGTGAGAAATCATGAATTTTTATAAAACAT
Source organism: Thalia democratica (assembly GCF_965202585.1). Lineage (NCBI taxonomy): Eukaryota > Metazoa > Chordata > Thaliacea > Salpida > Salpidae > Thalia > Thalia democratica. The sequence continues at coordinate 40,225 of NW_028139347.1, read as the reverse complement.
TTTTTAAAGATATATTTAGTTGTATGTTTCACAAACTTTGATATGTTATTTACTAATGAGTACTCATCAACTGTAACAACAGTAATTCTAAAAACTATATAATTTAACAGTTCAGTGTACACATCTTAAAAAGACTTTACCTGGACTGATTTGAAACAAAAGCTATAAAACTTATAAATTTTTCAATTAGTAACAACTAAAAAAAGCCAGCATATAGCTGATTTTGTAGCACGTAGTTAATTTATCAAAGAAATATGTTGTTCTTACTTTCAAAATATTGATTTTTAAAAACTTGAAGATCAACAACTACACTAAAGTAAATTTTGTATAGGACTTTAACCTCTGAAAGATTAGGTATTACTTTTAAATTGTATAATATGGTGTTACTTCAAACACACTATCATGTCAAATACACATTGAAAATTACTTTGAGAACAAATAACTTTCAAGTTCAATTAAAATTTAAGTTGAAAACTGAAAAATAAAAAAACTTTGAAGTTTCTACTTACTTTTTGAACTTCGCATATTTTTAACTCCTTTAATTGAGCCATCATTGTTAAGATTTATTGTAAACCCATAGTAAGGGCTAATTAATCTACTTGTGCAAAAATTATTAGTCTTTATACTTTTGCTTTCAGCCAAGGCTATAAGACAGAGCAAAAAGCTAACAATGTATTTCATACCTAGCTCCATACTTTACCGTGATATTTTGAAACAAAACTTCAAATTAAAAATTTCAAGTTTTATACTGTTCTTTTTTCTATTTTTTTTATTCTCATAATGCCACCCTGCTTCAGATGATTGCAAAGCAGATTTGTTAGAGTGTCAAATAACAGACATTCAAGTACACAAAGTGTTGACGTATGAACGTTGAGCTAATTTCAACTCATCCATGAATTTTGACACATTTTTAATCCCTTAACATAAAGCTGCCCTTTGATCGTTGGAAAAACTTAAACTATTTTAAGCTTTTAAAAATATTTGATTTATAATATTTATAAAAAGTCACTTTGATATAAAAGTTACTTAAGACCTTCATATGACTCACAATACGAGAAATATTTTAGCTCTCGTAATAATAAAAAAAATTGTAAGATAAAAATAGAAAAATACCTTAAAAGTTATGTCTCTCAAAGTTTTCTAAAAATTAGCTTTTTTTTTCAAATAGCTGTTCTATTTAGAAATTAAACAAATATTCGTTTAACATCTCGCGTCAGGTCCGTTGTAAACCGTCCGTAACAATCATTTATTAACAGAAAATTTTGTACTAAGTTTATAAAGTCAGTAATTTCGGTAGGATTTTATATGTAGAACTATCTAACGTGTTTGTATTTAAGTGGGCAAGCTGCGGCCAAAAAAAACAAAATATGAGGTCCTTATCAGCTAATAACAATTGAAGAAAGTTTTCATGCTAAAATCTAACCATTAGTTTCTATGTTTAAACTAGTTACTATTTCTTTAAAATTGCATGTCTGATCACATTTTTGTTATAAAGTAGTATGTTTATAATGATTACTACACTAGATTTAAACAACTATATGTGGTCCGCCAAGGTCTTTTTCTAGTAAAACCGGTCCCTGACTTGTAAAAGGTTGTCGACCTTTGTGATAAAATATAGATTTAAAACAGTTTTATTTAGTTAAGGTTCAGTAAATTGTTAAAACTTAAAAAAAGCTGCATTTTTGCGTTAAAATTTGCAAAAAAAATTAATTTAAATATGTAAGTTACGTACATATCAACTTTTTTTATTAAGAAATCTAAAAACTGTCTAACATTAAACTTTAAGACAAAAAAGTTTTATCTTTTCGAACATTATAATTAAATTTTCGAAAGTTACATGTAGCTAAAAACCGAAAATTTATTACATTTTGTTTTACTTAAATGAATGAGCTTTTTAATATTAGTGCAAATTTCATAAAAAATTCTTAATTCATAAAGGTCCGTATAAATTTTCATTTTTTTAATTACCTTTAGAATTTTGTTGTGTCTGCTACTTTAAAATATGTGTGTAGTTTCTTTTTATTTAAAACAATAAATACTTTTTATTTCAAATAAAACCATACAGTTTATATAAAATCTTTATACGCAATTCAAAAAAGACAGCTTTTTGAGCAGCTGCACAAAATTCATCAAATGTAACGTTACACTATTTAATTTCAACTTTTGTACTTTAACTTTTTACCCTAGAGAAGATTTGTCAAAACGTTAAACAAAGATAGTCTCCAATATTCTTGCCCGAGCCAGTAGCAAAATACGATCATCTATTGAAAAGTTAAAAGGTAATTTTTAATCGTGTGAAAAAGGATTTGTCAAAGTGTAAAGTTACGAAGTTAAAGTGATGACTTCAACATCTGAAAAACTCTGAAAGGTTCTCATAAGTAAAAATATTCCGAAGTTTAAAGAATTTATATGCATAACTAAATCTTTCAAGCATTTTTTATAGCTTAAAAAAAGTTTTAAAACTTTTACAAAAGTTCGGAAAAGTTTTATGCATACTATGATAAAAACTGTTGCTTAAATATTAATCGAAAATTTATAAAAATTATATAAAATATTTTGTCCTAGTTAGGATTGTGCAGCATTTCTAGTGAACAGGCCATAAATATTCAACAAAAAAAATTTTAAGCTCGCCGCGTATTTGAAAAAATTTGCCATTAAAAAGTTATTTAAAGAATACAAAGCTATGACGAAACGATCATTTAAAAATTACAGTGGCGTTCTGAAATTACTTGAAGTTTTATTTTGCACAAGTTCTCTTCGAGTCAGTTTAAAAATCGCGGGCTGTACGTTGACCACCTCTGTTCTAAACAATATGTTTTATAACTAACATTTTTAATATGCTGGTAGAAAAAAAATTCGAAGACAATAAACAACTTTTTTTTTGTAGTTTTGCTTATACAAAATAAATATAAATGTGTACAACTCCGTTTTAATTTTATCATAGTCGTAATTTTTGAATTATTTATGCTTTTACTTGAAACAAAGATTTTTTGAATGCACGTTGAGAACCAAATGTGACTTGAAGTTAAATGTGACGTTCAAGCTAAAACGGCTAATGCGTATACATTTGAGTAATTCTATAATATAAAATTTTAAATATTAAATTTTTTGTACATAAACTATGTTGCTTTTTTATGTTTAGTTTGTTAAAGTGTAATTTCACATGTACTTTTTATTTTAAAAAGAATTTTTCAAGCAATTTTATTTTTTTAGTTTAAGCCAAACGATTACGTTTAACTTGTATAAGGTAAAATAAGCTCATGAATAACTTGTACACGTAAACAAACAAATAACTAATTACTTGTTAGTCATTAATTATTGATTGCTAGAAAAGTGCTGTGATATGTTTTTGTTTTCATAAACCTTAATGAACTTTATATCTGAATTGAAGTTAGCTTTGAAACAACGCATGTGTTTTGAAACGACTTTTAGTTCTTGTTTTGCTAAACAAATTTCTTAAGAACTTGTTTTTACCCTTATGTAGCGATAAAAAAATATGACGCTTTTATGTTAAAAAGAATTTAGGTATTTTCGTTGGAAATAAAGTACACAAACACTAAACAAAACACAAAGTGTATTTCTCGTATGAAGGTTATTTTATAAATAAATACAAAACAAAACGCTATTGTTAACGCCTGCAAGTCCATTTCAAATAAATAAGACATATGAACTTATAGCTGTTCAACCTCTTGATCTTTTTTTTGTTTGTTATCTAATAGAAAATACACAAAGTTACATATAACTCCCCTTACATTAAATTTTCAATTCAGTAAAAATATTATAATTAAAGAATAATCTTAACAAATTTGCACAAATTTATTTTTAATGGATTATATCATCGACTAAGTTCCGGTGCAGACTGCAAAACAGCTTACAGTTTGCTAAATTATTAAATTAAAAATTATTTTATTGAAACTTTTCTTATTTTACTAAATAGCATTCTAGTAGTAAGATTTGGTTTATATCTTGATTTAACAGTTTATTACGAGCTTGTATTAATATTTTTAGCAAAAAGAAAAGTAGGTAAAGCTACGCATTAATAACTGAATTCAATTTAATTTTGTTTGTGTAAAACTTTTGTTCAAAAAAAAGAAGTTAAAGCTAATGACTGAACGCAAAACCTTTTCTCAATTAACTTGTAATAGGTAAATCCATTAAAAATATTTTTTAAGGATAAAATTAGAATTAAAACGTTTTGTACTGTGTGCAAGCTTACTTGTTTTAAGTTAAGTTAGTCTGCACGTATATTTTTTTAATATTCAATACAGCTTAATAGTTGTACACAAAACACATCCAACATCCTACAAGTTCATTTAAGACACAAATTATAAGTTTAGGACATGTGTAAGTGATTTTATTACTGTTTAAGTCAAAAAGTCGAAAAGTATGTGACTTTTGGAGTTGAATTTAGTTTTTTGGGCTGTAAGCATACTTTTGATTTGAAACTTTTTTTTTCACATTCTTTTTTATGAAGCAAAAACACATCCAAATCTTATGGACTCATAAGTCCAGCAAACATCACCCAAGTATAACACCCTTCCCCTAGTTATGTATGAGAATTTTTAAAATTCACAATATCAGAACAAATGTAAGGGCAGCTTGTTTCTGGTAGTCGTTGCTTTCAGCGTTTGAAATTTGTCTCACAAATTTTCCCATCAGATCCTTTACCAAATAATTACTTATCCAGGATGTATTTCAAAAACCAGTTTTATGTATAACAAATTACAAACATTAACATTATGTTTATTATATATCAATTGAGTTCTTAGCACAGTTGTTAGCACAGTTGTCATTCACTTATCCTTACTTACATTATTTTGCGAAAGCAAATCAAAAAACCGCTTATCGACCAAAGGTAAGGATTTAGAGTTAAAAAGAAGTAAAAAAATAAATAACGTACAAAAAACTAAGTTAAATAGGAATTTATCGCGTGTGGTATTTTTAAGGGACGGATTCTAACCCTCGGTTTGTATATTTCACTTATATTAAATTCATACTATGATATGAAGATAATTACACAAATGTAGTGAAGTCTTTACTAATTTTTTAGAACATGTTTAACTTAAAATAAGTATAATTAAAACAATAACTAAATAAAATTTAAAAAATAATCGTATAACCAGTTATTAATGATAAACTAAAATTATTTTTGAGTTTAAAAGTAAAATAGTAATTGTCAAACTAGTTTTATAAAGCAAGCTTTATGAATTTATTCTTTCAAGACATTAATCTACAAACTAAGTTTCGGTCGAAGACCTCGTCAGTGCTTAAGAAAAAAAATATAAAAACATATGTAAAATTGATGAAAAACAGAACTTAAACAATTCAATTATAACAAATTTTAACTTAAAATTTTAGTTTATAACAAAAAAAAATTGTATTATAATTGTATTTATGAGCTAACTTTATGACTTAAATTTAACTTTTTTACCAAAAAAAGAAATTGACGTTTTCAAGTTTGAATATCGGTTATAGCACAAAATTTTAAAGATAAATATTGATGTTTACGTTATAAAATTGATTTTCCTAAGTAATTTCTAAGCAAAAGAGTAGTTATTTACATTTTTCTTTTAACTATAAAGGTTATTAAATCAAGTTTGTAGTAAATATAGCAAAACCTAAAAATTTAATTTAAAGTTTAAAATTTACTATAAAAAAGCGTTTTATTATCATTTTATCTATCTTAACACAATTATTTTAACTAAAACTGTACAGTTTATGAAGTAAATAGCCTAGTCCACTTGAGCATATAAGATACAAGGTAAGTAAACTAATTATAACGGTTAATTTAACATGAAATTACAAATTTTTATAATGTTTAAAAGATTTTGTTAAATTTATTTAAAGTATTTGTAAAATCATCAAAATAATTGAAAACTACTTAACATTTACACTTTTTATATTTTACTTTACATTTTTTTACATAAACAACTTTATATAAAGTTAATTTCAATAATTTCATAAAAATTTAAGTGTCATTTCAGCCGTAATAATTGTATAATTAACAAAAACCTTCTACTTTTAAAGTCAGCCTAATTGTATTCATTATATATTTATCATAAAAGTTAAAGTTTATAGTTTATAGCAGCTTGATGTATTTGATTAAAAAAAGTCTTAACCGGTTTTTCTTTCGGAATTTTGACATCTAGATCATTGGTTATTAAACGATTTACATTGTATCAGGTGAAAACGTTGTATTCCTTTTTTCAAAAGCTAGTTTTTCGTAGATATTAACAAGTTATAGTATTAATTTCAAAAGATGTTACTAAGAAAAACAAATTATTAAATTTTGAAACGTTAAGGGCACTAGGGATCTAACATTTAAAAAAAATAAATAAAACGCTTCTTATTTCAAAGCATAAAGTATATACTAGAATATAGATTTAACATAGGTAATAAATAATTACTTATGAGATATAACAATTCTTCTAAAATAATTCGGATACAACCGTATAGTTGTAACTAAATCTTTTTTTTTAAGATTAAAACTTTTTACTTTAGTCTACTAAGTTCGACAGGTTTTTAGCAATGTTTTAGCCGTTATGATGTAATAATGGAACTAAGAAACTTAAATTACATTTAAAGTAGTCTATTTTTACTTACTAATTTTAAAATATGAAAAATACCCATTAACAGTATATTAAAAATCACATTTACCACACACATCACCATAATAACTACAAAAATGAGTAAAAAATTGACACAAGTGCTTTTATATAAGCATACTATACTAACACTTTTTACTATACTAAATTCATTGCAAGTTTTCTTTGCATTTGTTGATCAACTTGTTGACATTTAAAAGTTTACATACTTGCTGAGTCAGCAAAAAAAGGGAATTCCGGTGAATTATTAATCGGATCGGACCCTTGTTTAACCTTACCTAAAAGTTGTAAAAAGTATACATAGAGGTCAGTCTGAGCTAATTAAAAGTTGAAAAAAACCGAGTCAGCAAATTTTTAAAGTTTTTTTTTAATTTCTATTTATTTACACCCTTGTCCCTAAACCACAAAATTTAAATAATTTAAGTCAAAAGTAACATAAAAAAAAGCTATTTTATTGCTGTTAACTCAGCTTTTTCAGCTCAGATTGAACTTTAAGTATACTAGCTAAAAACTATGATCAGTTTTTCAAGACTTAAACCATTCACCACAACTTAGCATACAAATATATACAAAAAACTATTTTGTAAATGATGAAACTTTTTTGTACAACTGCTAAGTAATAAACACCATTGTTGGTTCATAGAGATGTAAAAGCTTTGCAAAGTTTATATCTACAAAAACATTGTTATATCTTTATTAGTTTTACTGAAAGTTATAAAAATAACATAAGAAGCTGTTTATATGTTTTAATATTTTTAAGTACAAGTACTATAAACTTGAAATTTGATGTTATGTAAGTAGCTAAATATGAATAAATTGACTTTATTCTTGTACATTTAATATTGTACAAGCTTAAATACCAAAGTAAAATAAGTATGTTCGAAATTTACACACTAAAAATGTACAAATGAGATACTTTATGGTTACAAGAAAACAAAGCTTTAAATGTTTCACACAACACATGGTTAAATTTTTATTATTATAGTTCGAGTAAAGAAAAAAAAGAGAATTTTTTTTGAATATTATAAGTAAGACAGCAGGCTTTCTAAAAGTTGGCAAACATTTTCAAATAACTGTTAACATAATAGTAATACTTATATACAAAATTACATAAACATAAAAAATACCCTTTTGGAATTAATAAATAGTTTATCCTTAATTTAAAAATAAAGTTTTCTAACAAATGATTAAAAAAGTATTTTCTTTTTCTAAAACAATATAAATGTACAGGGTTGCCAAAGGTTTTCAAAAACTTTTTCCAGATTCTATTAATTTCTTCCTGGTTTTTTTAAGCAACATGTTTTCTAGTTTATTTATAGTATGTACAAAATTATAAGGTACAAAAACCGTCTTAAATAGTATACCGATTAAAAAAAAAAACAAATAATATATATCTATGCTATAAATTTATATGAAATATTATAATTTAAAATGCAAAATAATCTAAAGTTTTTTTAATTTTTATTATTTTTAGTGATTTTAGATTTAATTTCCAGGTTTTTTTCTAAAGTTACTCGCATTTTAGTTGTTTCCTAGTGTTTGAAGCCTAAATTGTCAAATTCTAGGTTTGTTCAGGATTCCAGTTTTATTGGAAACTCTTAGATTTAGCAAAAAAAAAGAACATTACTACATCTTTGATATTTTAAAGACAAGTATTTTTTTGCTTACTACTATTTACCATTAATGCAAAATAAATATTTTGGAAGTGTTTTTACTTGCTAACGGTAGTAATAGTTTAAACTTATCTCTACAAATTTGTTTTATGTTTATTTATACATAACAGTTTTTAGTCTGAGCAAAATAAATTGTTTAAACAAGGAAAATAATTGCATCGTAAGTTAAAATTAATTTTTAAATTATGCCTAGTACAATATGCAAAAATAAATGTTTAGAATTCAGTCGTAATCAAAAATACAAGTTTTTTTAACCATGTTATTTAAAAAGTTAAATTGTATATGTTCATCAATATTCTTCTCAATATTTTTTTATAGCTTAATCAATTATTTTATGAAATAGGTCATTAATAAGATAAGCAAATTTTTTTATGTTATAGCTATATAAAAAGTGTATATTTTATTAAAACATATTATTTTGCTGAATATAAAACTTTCAAAACTAATAAAATAAAAACTAACAAACTGTTCTTATTTTGCCACTCAAACTGTTTACTTGCTAGCTTGATTAGAAGTTTTCAAAATTTATTAGTTTCTTTTTACGGCTTTTTTCTTAAATTGTCACAAACTACAAAAAAATGAAAACACGGACAAATTATTATCGGATGTTTTTTGTAACATGTCTAAAATTATAAGCTAGACAGAAAAATTTTGCTAGTAGCTTTTGTTGAGGCTAGATAAGTACCCGAAACATAAATTATAGAAAAAATTATTACCGTAGTTTAACCATAGTAGTTGTTAAATAAAGTATCAGTTTTAAACGATGAAAATATTGTACATACAGTTTTAGAGCTAAATTAAAGTTTAAAAGCTCATTCAGAAATACTTTAAAAAAAAATTTACTAAGATAACCTAGTTTTTAGTTAAAATACTATTACTAAAGTATAAAAACTAAAGATTAATCCGCGGGCCCGGACCAGCAGTATACTTTTTAGAATGAATAAAAATTATACTAATCAAACAAAAACTATGCTTTTAACACAGTTAGTTTGGTATTTGTTATCATAAAAATCTATAAATTATTCAATTTACTTCAATTTTACTTTTGAGAATTTTTTAGAAGTTTTCATAAAAAATCTGCGAACTATGACTTTATACAAACTTCGGCCTGTTTAAAATTGTTTTCTTTTTTTACTTAAAACTTTAACTTATATAGTTTCCCACTCTACTATAAGTAATTTTGATTAATTAACCAAATTAAATACAACTAGTTAACGTGATGTGTAAAATTCATTGGTAATCAAATAATATGAATTGTATGAATTTATTAACAGGTACTTTTTTAAGTGTTTGAAAAAGTAGCTTTAATTTTTAGAAATAGCTAAACTTATAAAAATTAGAATTGGCATTTGTTATATTTTGTCTTATACAAAACAATTTTTTTAACAGTTCGTTTTGTACTTTTGTTTTATAAATGTAACTTTATGCATGGTTTCATTTTCTGAATACGTTTATAAAAGATTGATGAATTTTCAATAACGGATATAAACTTATTTTATTTATTGTTCTAAGAACATTTTGTTAATTCTAAAAAAATTAAAAACATTAAAAAAACGATCAACTTTATTTTTTTTAAGTTACCCCTTGGTAGAAATAACAAAAACAAACATTTTAAAGCCATTGTATTTACTTGCCTTTTAGAACATTTGAAATATTAAGTTTAAACTTTTCATAGCTTTGTTGTAATCTTTAATAAATATTTTATTGTTTTTAATATGAAAATAATCTCGTGAACAAGGTGTTTATACTTTAAAAGCAAAAATAATTATTTTAGAACTACAAAAAAATTAAAATTATTATATATTAAGTATCTAATATTAAATACGAAAAGTTGATATATAAGAATAAGCTTATAAGAAAAATATTTATAAGAGTAGTGTGAAAAGTTTTATTTAATTTTAAGAATTCTGTTACAAATTATTAGTTTACGTAATACTAAATAAGATTAACTCGAACTTTTTTCTTAGTTATCTTAATTACAAAAGTATTTTGAACAGTTTTCAAAATTATTTCTATGAAATCTATAGTGTAAGAAAACCAGAAACTATATAAAAATTGTTAGTTTTGTAAATGAAATTACAGCCAAAAAGTAATTGTACAAGTACATTTATACTAAAAGCGTGAAAAAAACAAAAGTAAAACAAAAAGCACTGAGTTTATTAATTTTAATTTTAAATCCTGCGGAAAATCTTGCAGAAAGCTCTTTAGATGCGACATCTTTAACTACATCTTTAACAACATCTTATATAGCATCTTTTACAACATCTTTATTCCAAGAATATATTTATCATTATTTTCTTTTTTATTATTGACTTTTAGTACATAAAAAAAAAAGTTTAAGTCAAAATCTAATTTTTCTTTAATCTAAATCCGTTATTTTAAAATTGTTGCTTTAAAATGACAAGTGACAGTTTTTATCATTAGTTAAGTGATTAAAATGTTGTTTTAAACTTAGTAAAATGTTGGTATGAGTACAAAATTACATTATGGAAACACGTTTTAACTCACCACTTATTAAGTTCTTGGAAAAATAGTAACGTTAAGTTTACATTATAACTAAAAAAACCTAAAAAAACATTTAATACCTCTATTTTTAGATTCCGCAGAAACCATTTTGAAAACATCTATGTTTCAAAAATATGTTTCGAAAAATCAATGATTTCAACCGTTGCTGTGTTTTTTGTAACAAAGAAACTTTTATCATTTGTTTAAAAAAAACATTCTTAAAGAAAAAAAATATTGCATTATTTTAAATATTAAAATAAGTTTATATTATGTTTGATGCTTTTAAAAACTTGAGTTTTGTATAATTAAGTTGTTTTTAAATTACAGTTTTTTTTTACTCAAGAGTACAATTTAAAGCAAATTAAAAGCTCATAGTTAATATTATTTTTGATATTGGTAGTTTCACTAAATGTTTTAAACCAAGTGTAGTAAAAACAGTTAATACTTAAATAAAAATAATTAAGTTGTTTCTCTACACCTAAAAAATAAAGTTTTAAAGTGTTTATTTTACCATCATTACAATAGTAAAAAGTAAATATGTACAATACATATATATACTCGTAAACATTTTATGTTATATAAGTAGTAGCATCCGTTCATGTTATTCATCACTACATCCGTACTAAAGTCTCCGTAATAAAGACGTTTTAAACATTTGGTTTCTGAACAGTCTATAAAGAAAAGTACCAAACATTAAAAAAGAACGTCTAGTGAAACTGTTTCAAGTTTACAAGAAATTGAGTGGTGGATTGTATGTGGAAGTCGGGAGGTAGTAAAAGCCCTTGTACAGTAACACGCCAAACTAATGGCCTTTAAAGTTTTAAAAGTTTTGCCCTGTAAGTAATTGAAAAATAAAATTTATTTAAACTATATTTTATTAAAATAATACTACTTTTATAAAGTTTAAGTGTATAAAATGTATAAATGATTCCTTACGTACTTTAACAAAAGGGTTGATCATGCCAATTCGATCATCAGACCACCCATTCGATCATCAGACATTGTCTCACGGCAAACGAAAGTCCGGACTTCTGTTCTGCAGACTTTCGCCGATGTTTTTGTTGTTAGCTACTTTAATATATGTTTTAAATAAATCTTTCCGACACTAAAAGACAAAATTAATTTCGTTTAAAACATTAGTACATACTTTTTTTCATAGATGAAAATTTAAGACAACTGCATTAAATACTAAATTTAACATTTTCATAAACTTGATTGTTAACAACTTTTGTTATATTTTCTATTGGAATTTTTTTTAAACATTAGAAGTGTTTAAGTTAAAAGCAGCGTTAAAATTTGTTAAAAGTTGTAAAACGTTAAAAAAAGTATAAAATTATTCAAAACACTCATGAAGACTTGTGCGCACACTTCTTTAAATCAGTTCTTTTACGCACACTACTTTAAATAAATTTTTGTGAGCGAACACATGATTCAAACGATGTTTGTCATAAACAGTATCTTTATTCACATCTTCCACACTGTTACTCAGCTTAACTTTCATAACTTATCACTAACCAAAAAAGCCACTAGTTCTAATCACACACTTCGAATCACTAGTTTTTAAAAAACTAGTCATTAGAAGTGTAGAAATTAAAAGCAGCAACTTAAAGCAGTTTTATAATTGCTTTAAGAATTTTTATAACTAACTCTACACATATTTAAAAGATTACAAATAGCAATTTTATGTAACAATAAAAAAGTTTATATAAAACTTAAAAAGTAATTTTAAACCAAGAACTTAGAATAACGCTTATTTATTTTTTTTATATCTGAGAGTTATATAGTACAACACAACAATGATATGAAATTTTTTTAAAGGTAATAACAAGTCTTTCAAAGATGGAATACATATTAGTTAGAAAAAAATATATACTTGTTAGAAAAAAATATATACAAACATTAGTAGTAAATAAAAATTTTTACAAATGTTACTTATTTATGAAGAAATAAAACCAGTTTTTCGTAAGGTTTTCGAAAAAACAGTTTGAAAAACTTTTTGTGTAAAATTAAAAACCTATAAAAATAATTGTTGTGATTAATAATTAGAAATACTTGTTGCTGATCACAAAGTCTTATTTGTGTAAAACCTCAGAAAAAATCAGTATAAAATGTAAATTTTAAAAAAATCAGTTGATTAGCATTCATATAAACTTGCAAATGTTACGATCACTTAAAAAATTAAGTAATCTTTTTCGCACTAAATGTTTAAAGATATAAGATTTTTCTTTTTACTGACAAGTTTAGAGCCGTATAATTTTAAAATAAGGTTTAACAAAAACAAATGTTTTTACGACAATCTATGAGTTATTGAGTTATTACGTCACTAAGTTGGATAACACTTGACTTCCAAAACGTGTGGCCGGTTATCCTAATTACAGTTCTGTCAAACGCATTACGAAGTAACAACGATAATTTTCCATTGTGTTAACTGCACAATAACAAATCAGTCCTGTGGACAGTTAGTGATAACAGCTTAGATATTAACGTTAAGACTATTGTTAAGTTAATATAACTTATTAATTTATCATATGAAATCTAAATATCTTTTTCAAAGGCTTTGTCACGGAATATTGACTAAGACAAAACAATAAAAACTTTCAGCTTTATAAACTAAATATTTGCTTATTTGAACAGTGGCAGTTTGTTCAGTTGTTTAGAGCGTCGTGCTAATAACGCGAATGTCGCGGCTTCGATCCCCGTACTGGCCACATTTTTTCCTCGTCAGTATAGTGGTGAGTATTCCCGCCTGTCACGCGGGCGACCGGGGTTCGATTCCCCGACGGGAAGTTTTTTTACAGTAAAAATAATTTTAAGAGAAAAGTATATCAACCTCAAGGCTTTAATTTATTTAAGACTAGTTTATATTTACAGTAACCTCTCGCATCTTTACTCACTTGTGACGTTACGCACTCTCGTCTAGTTACGCATTTTAGAATTCAAAAAAATTCTAAATGTAAAAATTTCAATTTTTTTATATTGCACAAATTAGGTTTATTGTATACTTTTTTTTTTTTAATATGTTTTCAAATGCTAATTTACCTCTCTATAATTTTAGACTTTGTAAACTTATGTTCCTTAACTAATCGATAAACATTTAGTTATAACTCAGTATATCAGACATTTTGTTAACAATAAGAGATTAGATTGGAATTTTAAAAGAAATATGACTGTGTCAAATGATGTAAATTCCTACTCAAAAAATCCATTAATATATCTTTAATATAATGCAAGACAAGTTTATCCTTATGTGGGCAAAGGTCAAATTTAAAAAAAGTTGTAGTAACATAAACAGTTTCTCTTGTTTTTTATATAATTTTGTTTAAAAGAAGAATACATATTTTTTTAAAAGCTATAGAAACAAATTTTAATATAGACACCACGCCTGTTCTTAATTGTAAAGATTTATAAATAATTCGCAAATCGGTCCAGGACACAAGTCAATTGTTTTTATTGGTGATTTTTTTCCCCTGCATCAGTAAATACAAAAAATAAATTAACGATGGTTTAAAAATCTACCAGTTTATTGCACGTTTTCTTCAAATTAATTTCGGACAACCGTCCTTCATCAGTGTAAACAAATGCTTAATTATAAGTTAAATTTGCTAAGTAGAAAAGTATAATGTTAAATATCTAATAAGTCATATATAAATAATTATAAAGGTAAAATATACTAATTATTAAATGATGTAAAAATTTTCTACATCGTTTTTTTAATATATATGTATAGTTTTATCAGATGTAACGTTATAAGGCGTTAAATCCTGGAGATCCTGATAAGCTAAGCTTATCGGAATGTATATCACAGATGTTCTTGTGCTAAAACTTTATTCCGACTAACGGCGTTTCACTGCTCTCAAATAAATTTAAGAACAGATCTACGGAGTCTATAAAATGTTAACACACATTAGAAAAGAAGCAGAAAAAAGCATGTATAATTATGTATAGTGTTTATCTAGGTAGTAACTATAAATGGACTTTATGGTTTAAAAACAAAGTTTGGGATAAAAGCGTAAAATTATAAAATTGTCTACAAAAAAAACAAATTTAATAAAAGTAGGCACCAACCTCAAAAAGCTCTAAGAATAGACAAATTTTAAAAATGGAAATTAAATTGAGTTGTGCAGAAATGTTACGTCATAATAATTTTAACAAATTATTCAATAATTTATATCGGAAGTACAGCAGGTAGTTTCAAGGATAGATATGCTAATCATAAACATACTTTTAAAAATATAAATAAAAAACAAAGCACGCGTTTATCGGATTATGTCTGGAGCTTTTTTCACAGGTACGGTAAAAGGCCAAACATGGAGTGGAGTATTGTTTCAAAGATAAAACATACATCCAACGGAGTAAGTAGAATTTGCCCAACTTGCAATACAGAAAGAGCAGTAATTGCAGCAGAAGATAAAGACCTACTTCTGAATAAGCGGCAAGATTTATCGAATATCTGTCCCCATAACCGACGATTCTACTTTAAATAACTCTGTCTATTTATGTACTAATTTATTTCACAAAACTTATATATTCTTGCAAGTTTAATACTTCATGTTTTCAAGCTGTATAAATTATTGAATAATTTGTTAAAATTATTATGACGTAACATTTCTGCACAACTCAATTTAATTTCCATTTTTAAAATTTGTCTATTCTTAGAGCTTTTTGAGGTTGGTGCCTACTTTTATTAAATTTGTTTTTTTTGTAGACATTTTTATAATTTTACGCTTTTATCCCAAACTTTGTTTTTAAACCATAAAGTCCATTTATAGTTACTACCTAGATAAACACTATACATAATTATACATGCTTTTTTCTGCTTCTTTTCTAATGTGTGTTAACATTTTATAGACTCCGTAGATCTGTTCTTAAATTTATTTGAGAGCAGTGAAACGCCGTTAGTCGGAATAAAGTTTTAGCACAAGAACATCTGTGATATAGTTTTATCTTTTATTTTTACTCCCCAGTCTACTTTTAACTAGAAGCAACATCAAAAAACAGCCATTACAGTAAGTATACTTGGTACATCTCGTATCTTTACGATCTCTCGTGTATTTACGCACTTTTTCTGTGGACACAATGTGCGTAAATAAGCGAGAGGTTACTGTACTCATACTTATTAATCGTAAATTTAAAACCTAGTCTTTCCTTTTATTAATACCTTATCTCTTAGTTCACAATATTTTAATAAATATTTTCTAAGTTTAATTATCACTACGCTAAACAACCTAAAACTGAGTTAAAAGAATATACTGATAATTACATTTTAATAAAAGCTTTTTTTTTTATAAAATTTAAAAGAATAACTAAAGTTTTATAAATACTAGAAATTTGATTAACTATAAGGTAATTCTACAACTTACTTTGATTTTTTTTTTTAAGTTGAGAACCTAAGATGAATATATTTTAATATTTTACAGCTTTACTTATAAACTAAAGCTTGTTGATTTTTTTTAACTTAGCTTATTTAAATTTTTATAACTTAATTCAACTATACGGCGTGAAAAACATTCTTATTTATTTTTCATGTGTCATATGGCTTGAAAAATTAATATTGATTTTTTTATGTATCAACAAATAATTTATACACAAAACTAAAAATAAACGTATTTGAAACACTTCTGAAAAAAAGTTTATTTCGATATAATGCTTAGATCTATTGCTTAATCTAAAAGTAAATTATCTTTAAAACATATGCAAACTAATTGGATCTTTAGAAATATCTCGCTTTTTTTTTTAATATTTCTACTAGTAAAGTTCTAATAGTAAAATTCCTCTTATCATTAAAAAATACTATTTATAAACTTTACTATATTTTCTTCTTGAGCTGCCAATGTATTAAAGTAAACTTTATGTGCATACTTTTAAATAATTAAGCACATAAATTTAGTGAGTCGTTTTATTTAGTATATTTAATAAAGAATTAAATAACTTATACTATTTCTTAAAACAATATAACAAAAACAACCGTTTAAATATTATTAAAAATAAATTTACAAATAAGATATTGAGCTTCTGCTGCGATATACTTAAAAACCTATTTAATTTTTCCTTTTCAATGAATTTAAAAGCCTTAGATAGTTCAAGCTTTATATTCTATAATATATAGAATTCCTCTACAAATCTATGAACAAATATAAATAAAATTTCATACATTGACAAATTTTTCAAAATTAATATGTTCTAATAATTTCTGACATTCTAAAAGGTGCTCCTGGTGAGGCTCGAACTCACAACCTCCGCATTTCTCCGATACTATCATATAAGTACGGCGCGCTAACCGATTGCGCCACAGGAGCTACGCCTATAGTGGTATTATTCAGAATATAAACTCAAAAGACGCTTTGGTTGATTAAGCAATTGTACTTGCCTCATTGCAGTTTTTACTTCAGAGAATGAATCTTGTTGGCAATTATAAAGGGCATTATGCTGTTTAATAGTAGGTACATTTTCAATACAATACTGTGTGATAGTTATATATGTATAAACAAAAAATAAAAGACAAAAAAAAAATAGGTAAAACCATAGTTTTAAGTTATATTTTATTGCATTTTACTTACAAAAACTACAACATTCTGATTAAGTCTTTAAACTTGTATTTTAAAAATATTTTTTAAAAAATTGTTATTAAATTGTTTATATGATCAATCATCTTCAAAGTTTACAAATTAAGAAAAAAATATTTTTCAAAGCTTAGTAGATTATAAATACTCTTGTAATTAACATTTATATTTGTACATAAACTCATAAAATTACAAACTGCTTAAACGTCTAACTAATTGTTAAGTCTAACTGTAGTTCGCTACTATGTAAATTAATTACAAACTAAGTTTATCAAAATTACTAAATCAATTATCATTAAAAAAATAATTGTACACAAGTACGGATTTTTATAAAGATAATTGTAATTAAGTAATTAAAAGTTTTTCTGGCTTTTGTTTAGTTTGAAATAAAATTGTTTGAACAAATAGAGCTAGTTAAAGTATTGACTAAAAGTTTAAATATTTTCTATAAATAAATACAGAATTGGCAATATCTATTTGAACACATATTTTCATTTGTTTTCAAGAAAATTCAAATAAAAACTTCTGTAAAGCTGAAATTACATACATTAAAATTAATAAAATTTACATATCATAGTTATTTTAAGTTAAGAAATTAACAAAATTGTCCCAAAAATGTTATGTTGTATACAAGTATAAACTTTTATACAGTGTTCAAAAAATGTTATACTTTTACCGGTATATTTTGTTAACTTATTAAGGGCAACATTTAGTTTGATATATTAGTAATAACAATATAAAAGTTAAAGTTTTTAATTAAGCATAAATATCATAAGTTGGGTAAAATTCAAAAAATATTACAATGATTGGTTGTTTATAAAAGATTAACAGATTAAATTCAAAATAAAAGCAAACCTTAAAACCTTAATGTTTGTCGAGACTTTATATGTATTAAAACCATAACTTACTAGCTTTAAAGAATAACTATCAAACCATTAACTCTGTATAAAAATTATAGTTTTAGAGCTTTTTTAATAAATACAAGTTTTAATTTATTATAAATTAACGATTACTTTACAGTTTGTTGTAAATCAATAATTTAACTATAATGTTATAGGTAAAAAACAATTAACGTTTAAGTTTACTTTTAAAAAACAATTATAGTTTAATATATAAAAAGAGAATTAAGTTTGTTTGTTTGTTTTTTATAAGTGTATAAGAATCTTTTCTAGCTATGTTTATAAAAAGTGAAAAAAACTATTTCTGTAGCGTAAAAAATATAAATAGAAGTTATGTTTAATTTGTTACTGTGCGTTCAATAAAACAATAATAAAGTGCAATAATAAACTATGATAACCGATCCGTATTTTTTTCCGAACAAGATTCTATAAAATAACTTTGCGTACTAGTTTATAAATAATCAACGTGTTTTAATATTTAAACTATATTTTATACAAAAACAGATAAGCTTATTAAGATCAACTAAAGTAAAACTTTATTTTTGTTTTTAGTATTGAATCAGTGAAATAAATCAAATGTGCTTTTAGTCTTTTATAAATGAATGAATTAGGTATGAAAAAATTATGTTTTAACTTGATTTAAAGTTGTACTTATATTTAAACAAATATTTTGTTTTCAAGAAGTTTGATATAGTTATTACTACAATATATAAAGTTTTTAAGATATTGCAAAAGCTAAATTACCATTTAAAAATAAGTACTATATGAAAACTGTTATTGTATTTTTTCTAATTGAAAGCTAAATGTTAGTTTTATTTCTTTAGAACTTATTGAGAAGCTTGGTTAATTTTTGAATTAACGTAAACTTAGACTTACTTAAAAGCGTAACAAAACTGTTTTTTCAAACGATTTATAAACATTTTAAAAAAATAGTGTTACTTTAATTATATTTAAATTTTTTTTGTTAAAAAGCAAAACATTTAGAACTGTATCAAATGTCTTTATGGTATTTTATAGAAATACATCTAATAATTTACAACATGGAAAAAATTAAAAAAAAACCTAGCTTAATAAAATAATTCTAAAAATCATGTAGCATCGCATATTATAATGTGTTTTTTTAAAACTATTAAATTTTTAACTTTTGAATTTTTAAAAAATATTGTTTATGAGTTTTAATTATTAGAATTGAATATTTTCATCATTGAAATTTAAAATTTTAATCATTATTTTTGTTCAATAAAATTTTTAGAATTTACAATTTATACGTTTATTATAACTAACTAAATAGTTTCTACAATATTTTCTTAAATCTACAAGTATACACTGATTATTTTGATGATTTAAAAATGTTTTAAATACTTTTTTTTTTAGATAAAAATTATTTGTGATGCTTTTATACTCCCCTTTCGCGTTACTACTTATACAAACAAACTTATCAGTATATTAGTCTTATATATTGCAAAATTATGATTTTGTTTAGTTTGCAAAGAGCACATAATAAACTGAATTTGTTAAAAAAATATAAAACATAACTAAAACTAACAAAATCCAAAAAAAAAATGTTTATACTGTGTCAGTTGATTGATTATACATATTTATAAATGACAATAAACTACGTAAAAGTAATTTCAATTTACATAAGTTTTTAAAAACCTAAAAAAAACCTCAATGCTAAATTTAAATTAAACTTTTTTAACTGTTAAAATAATATTTCTCACCATAATTTATAAACTTAGATTTAGTTCATTAACTTTAAAAGCTAATTTATTATTAAAATAAAATGAAACCCTTATTTAAATTCAATGAATTTACTAATACACTTGAAATATAAGTATATTTTTATTTTATAGAAATTAAATAAGTATAATGTTTATACAGTTTTTAAAATTATAAATTTGTCTATAAAAATTGTTTTAAAAGCTTGTATACTTAAGTTAAAAATAACTTTAAGCATTTTTTTAAATTTGTACTGTTAACTTTTTAACTAATTGAAACTAAAAGTTTTTGAAATTGTACTACGTGCTCTAAACCACTATTAAACAGTTTATAATAATTTAAAGTATGAATTAATATCTATTTATAGTTGTAAAAACTATTTATAGTTGCATTATTTTAGCTACGTATTAAAAAGATTAATATAATTTTTATCTTAGGCATAAACTTTTTTTTATCAAATTTTTGTTATCAAAATTTTTAAAGGTTAGAAATTACCGACTTTAAAAATACAAAACTGCAAAATATATGAAATTCTGTTTCTGTTTAATTTTTTTTTGTTGTTACATTCAGTTTTTTACATTTTATCAGTTAAAGCATTATTTTAGCTATGTATTAAAAAGATTAATATAATTTTCATCTTAGGCATAAACAAGTTTTTACCGACCTTTCAACTATTTTAAATTATGTTAAAGTATTTAAAGTTAAGTCTTTCATAAAAGAGTTTAAAAACTTTTCTCGGAATTTTTGTTATCCAAATTTTTAAAGGTTAGAAATTACCGACTTTAAAAACACAAAACTGCGAAATATATGAAATTCTGTTTCTGTTTAACATTTTTTGTTGTTACATTCAGTTTAAGGTTAATCTACTGTACAAAGTATAAGAAATTTTTAAAGTAAAGCAAAAGGTATAAGTTATTTAAATTAAAATGTAGCTTCAAATATGTAAGCATATAAAATATTCAAGTAAACGTTCAATGATTTTCTTATTAAATAAACTGGTTTACATTAATTAGTTTAAGATAATTGTTTTTTAAATATAGTTTAGTCACTTAGTTTATAAATGATTGAAACTGTATTTATTGACTTTTAAAAGAAAGTTTTTCGATTTACAAATCAGTTTAGAAAGTACAGTACTTATTTATTTACTTAAGAATTGTTTATTTATAAAACTTTAACTGCTGAATGTTGGAGTTGGTTTTAAAACTTTTTTGAAATGATAACAAATAAATGGTGTTTTTAAGTTTTGTTTATTTATCAACTAAAAAAATTGATTTCACACTATAAATATGATGATTTTGTTCTTATTTTAGCAGTTCTATATTTTCACTTACTTACTTACTTCTTATAAAAAAGTTAATATGAAGTATTTTATTGTGTGCTTGGTTGTTGCATTCATTATTAATGGTGGTTAGTTGAACTTTATTGATGATACACGTTAAGAAATAATTTTAAAAGAATAAGTAAAAAATAAATAATGTATATATTTTAATTGTTCAAGTATAAAAAAACTAATTTAAGTTTCTTGAGTACCTTAACTTTTTACATTATAGACAAAACAAAAACAAAATATTTTGTTTTATAAAGCTACTAACTTATCAAAGCTTAAAATCATTGTAAGTTAAAATTTTTTATTTAAGAAAGAATAAAAGTCAGTATTACTTAGTTAAATGAAATACTGTTAAACTTATTCGAAAAACTACATACATTGAACAGAGCTTTTAGAGTTTTTATAGTTTTTTCTTATCTTTATAAAATTGAAAGTTATTTACAGGTCACTCATTGAAGTGTTACGAGTCGCTTTCTTGTACTGAAGATGATAGAAAACTTAGTGCTGTCGTTCAACCGAAAAACATTAAAAGCTGCTTCGTTATGGTTGAGATAGGTAAATTGAACATGTTATTTAATAAGTTTCATTACAAATGGTATATGAAGTATTGCTAATTTATTAAATTAGGTAAACCTGGGTTTTAATTTTTTATTAAAAAACAAATTACAACTTCACGAAAGTTTTTATTTAATGAAACTAATATATTTGCTCTTAAAACTTTTAAAAGATTTAATAAAAAACTTTTATTAGCAATTAACTGTTTCTTGTTATATTTATTTGTTTAACATTGTAAACCTTCGTAAGTTTGAGTAACTTTAACCATTATACAGTCTAAATTGTTTTATCTTTTATTTTCGTTAATAATAATTACTTATAGATGTAAACGGTGAATATAAGAATTGCATAAGAAGTGGCCAGCCTGAAGGTAAAAGTGAAATACAAATTGGTTGTGTTGAAATGCAAGATGTGAAAATTTGTGGATACGATTGTGAAAAAGGTAAAAATATTTGTGTTGAAATACTTAAACAAAAAACATGTTTAAATCAGGTAACTTGAAAACTTATTTTAATAAACGTATATAAGAAAATTAAAATACTTGTTATTTTTACTATTCAAGTTTGTAATTGCTTATATAAAGTTTTAAAACTGTTTTTGAACTCACAAAAATAAATAAAAGAGTTTCAGTAATATTCCAAGTTGTAAACTAGGTAAAAAGCTTAATATTGAGTTTTAGTTTAATAAAAGTATCTTGATAGTTTAAATTTAGTTTTTATTTAGGCTGACCAAACTGTAACTTTGTTATATTTTCTAAGTGAAAATTTGTTAAAATTTAATTAGAATTTACAACAAAATTTCCTTGGACTTTAAGTCGTAGCTTATGCTTGTATTAAACCTGTAAACTAATTTTGTCAAAGTCACTTAAGAAACAATTTATTGTGGTCGTAAATTCAACAAAACAGACTTTATTAAAATTTAAACAAAGCTTAAAACATTATTTTACTATATTAAAATGTTAACAATTTTTATAGCTAATTTTTTAATATTTTTCAAGTTCTTTTTTTGAAACTATTTTGGTTAAAGTTGATACATGGTACTCAACAAGTTATTTACAATTTTTCTTTTTCTATTTCAAATGTGTAATAAACAAATAAATTAGATTAAAAATTATAGCAAATTTTGAAAAAAATATTTTGGCTTAATTAAATACCGCAATTATTTAAATTTTATGAGTTCTGAGATTTATTTTTTTAAATTAACGATTTTATTATATAAAATTTGAGTGTAAACTTTTTTACCAAAAAAATCAAAAAACTACGTAGTCATTAAAATTTTAGCTTAAACTAAAATAATTAGTAGTTTAGTTTAAACTATGAAGCAACAAAAATGAAACTTTGTAGACCGCATGGATTCAATTTGCCAAAAATTTTAAGATTAGCTTTGAGTAAGATTTGTTGTACAATAGTTTTTGCTTTAGAAATTAATGTTTTTTAACAACTTTAAGCAAATAAACGCACTATATGCTTTTATTATCGGTCGAACTGTAAACGTTAAAAAAATAAAATAAACTTCTATCCTAGATGGATGAGGTTGATTTTATGCTAACAATATTTTTATTAGAAGTTGTTACTGTTCAGTTATAATTATTAAAAGATTAACACAGTTATGCTAAAAGTTCTTTTATTAGCATTCTGACAAATTCTACCTTACAATGATAAATATAAACAGTTTTACAGGAAAGGTTTTACAGGACCAAAGGTTTGACGCCAATTTTTAATATTATAAAACTTAACAATTATTATATATGCTTATAACGATATTATAGTATCAAATTTATGCAATTTTTTACATGTCTACTTTGTACTATCTTTTTTGTTGATCTGTAGTTATTTTTCTCTATATTTCAACTTATTTGGTTTTATGACAACTGAAAGTTTTATATACGTGAAAATAATGATATGATAGGATGTTGATTGCAGGTTGGCTTATTTTTTAGCTTTAAACAGCCGAAATAGACAGTTGTTATAGAAAGTGAATGATAGATATTCTTCATTTAATTATCAATAGAAATTAATGCTTACTGAATTTTTATTTCATTAATTTTACTTATTAAAGGTAAAAACTAGTTTTTAAGATATATATTTTTTAAATTATGGAACTTTTTCTGTTAATTCTAGCTAACAAAAGAATAATTTATTTAATCTTGCCGCTGACTAAGATTGTTGACCACCTCTAATTTAATTATATAAACTATTTAAAACATAAATTATTCTGTCAAGTTTGTTTAAAAATATTTTAATTCATTTTAACTCAAATCAACTACAAATAAACATTTTTTTGAACAGATTTGTGCAACAAGATTCTTCCAAAATCTCAGTTTAAACGAGAAGTGGATTCACCTGAAACTTTTTAATTTAGAAAAGTATAAGTTTACTTTTGCTGAAAGTGATTTTTATGTCTTGTATATTTTGAAAAAGTTTTAGTATTGTGTTAACTGTATCGTTTTCTTGTTGTGATTTTTAGAATGTTAATTATTTCTTTCAGAAAGTATGCTAGTTTTGTAAAATATGTCACTTTGTATATTTCAGTAGTTTTTTTAGCATTGTATTAATTGTCTTTTTATACATTTAATTGTTTTTAATTCTTGCATTGATTGTCATTTTGCTCATTTAGTCAGTTTGTTAGTCTTGAATTAATTGTCAATTTTATTTTTACGCACAAATAAAATAACGCACTTTTTTATTAGTTTTCTTAATTGGCTTGCAACAACGAATAAAAATTATATTAAGACAACTTAACTTTTATCAGTCTGTTTTAGGCTGTTAAACTAAAACTATTTAAAGTTGTAGTACAAACGGTTTAATAAAAAGTTTAACTTAGTTCAAAACGTTAACTACAGTTTAAGTGTACTGAAACTACTCTTAATTTGATCTATGTTTCAAGTTTAAGAAAATTACAAATTAGAAATAACAAAATCACGTGTTGGACAAAATAAGTTCATTGTAGATAAGTAATTTTTCATAAAGGAATCAGCCAAATTAAAATAATAGTAAGAAAACATGAAAAAAGCTTTATATAAAAGTAAACTTAGTAATTATAAATACAAATTAAAACAATAAAGTATAAATAAGTAGAAAGTTAATATTTAAAAAACACTTTAAACAATTATCTGCTAAGCACTACTATTATTTTATAGTTTTAAGTTGACGAAATCAAGAAAATAATAACTATCAATAATTTACTTCAAAGTTTACTACATTTATTTGTAGTGCTCAATTTAAACATATCAACAACCTGTATGTTTTGTCATAACACATTTGAAAAAAAGTTGTTTCTTTTTTTTCGATATATTTTTTTATACTTCAAAAAATTTAAAACCATTTAATTTAAGTACTATAAAACATACTGTAAAACATAAAAAAAAATATTTTAGTCTAATTCACATAATTGATTCAAAAGCGATGTATTTAATTTTTTGACGTTAATTTTTGTTACTGTATCCATCACATTTTCACACAGTTAAAAGTTAAATTATATTGAACAGATAATTTAAACAATACTTTGAACGAAAATACATTTAAAAGCTACAGTCAGTTGGCTAAATCAAGCCTGTAAACTTAACTTTAGCTAAAAAAAATACAATTGACCAAAACTGACTTGTTTGTATAATAGGCTAACCATTTAGTTATCAATAAAAGTAAATGCTTATTTAATAACTGTTAAGATACAAATATGCCTTTAAAGAGGTTTTAGATTTTTAATAACAATTTTTTATGTTAAGAACAACGGAAAATTCAGAATGGAGGCTTTTTGTTTATTGTTTTCATGAAAAACAAGTTTTTAAGAACACTAATAAAAATACTTGCATCAAAGCAAAAAATAAAAGTTATTAAAAATTGTAAAACTTGCTTTTTACAAAAAATAGGGTTTTACAAACTCTAAAGCTGGAATTTAGTTGGGAAAAGAAAACATAGATAATATTATTTACCAAGTATAAAGTTTAACGCAATATTTTACTCATAGTAGCTTTAAAAATCTTTTATTCTATTAAAAAATTACAAAGCAATTTTATTTAAGTATACATATTAAATTCTCACCAAAATTTTTACTATATTTTCTTTATTAGATTCACCCAAGTTAAGCTTTGATCGTCTAATTTGGTGAAATTAAATGTTAAACTACTTAAATATTATAAATATTTTTTCAACTTATTTTCTTTCGAACATTAGACTTAGTTCAACTAAACACCACATGTTAAATTAAAAGTTTGAAATTCATAAAAAAGGTAAAGTAAGTAGTTAAAATAACGTAATTTATATTCTTTTTTTTTGATTACTTAGCGTATATTTGTTTAACAATGTGTAAACATTTATGCAACATATTATGTTATTGTAGTTTTTAATTTTAATTTATAACTGTTTATAAACTGTATTACTTAAATTTTTGTATACTTAGTTGTTGAACACTAGTTTTTAGTTGTTTTGCACAGTAATTTGTTGATAATGACTGATGAAAAGTCGAAACGTCGTCTGCGAATAAATTTTAAACTTAGAATGAGTTTCTCTTTAAATTGATATTCAGTATATATTTTACCTAGCAACTAATTGTACGGCTTTAAGTAACTCAAAATTTAGTATGAGTCAAAACTTTATCTTTTAATGAATGAATAAGTATAGGTGTTATGAAATTTGCTTGTGATGTTCAAAATGTTCAAAAAAAAAAGACATATAACATCACACAACAACTTTTAAGAAATACATATAATAAATGTATATGTTTTTTTTTTGAATTGTCATTATTTTTTTTTTTCATTTAATTTGATCATACAATAGAAAATGTAGTTTTTATTTTTAAATATACTTTATTTTGTAATTGTTTCTTATATGACCGAATTCGGTTTGTCATCTTTTTCAGTATTGCTTTTAGTACTTGTAGTTTTATGCATCATAAGTTTACATAAAGTTTATACCTAGAGGCAAAACTTGTTTTACATGAGGATCATACTTTAAAAGATAATTTAGGTCAATCTTAAGGCAGTTTTTCATTTTTTTGTATAAACAAGTTATGGTATAATAAAAAAAGTAAAAAAAAATGAATTAAATAATTATATTTTAGTTAATTTTTTAATGTAGACTATTTAAAAGTAATTTTAGACTCAATAAAGTTACTTAACAGTAGTAATATATTTAGGTTACTTGGTTTAAAGAAATATACTGTTATAACGGATTATAAAACTTTTTTATTCAAATTAATTTTAAAAGTTTATAAGTAACAATACGTTAAATTTGCTACGTACTTATACAAAAACAAAAATTGCTCTTAATCTTTTTAAAGTAAGAAGAATTTTGAAATGATTTATCCAAGTGATTGGATTAGATTCATTCTTAATACTTAAATGAAAGAAAAATAAGTATATTATGTAAGTACTTTACATAATTTTTTGCTATACGTTAATCACTTTTCGTTGTTTTTTGTAGAATATAAGGTCTACATTTTGGAACTTCTACCAACATTTGGTTGAATAAGAATACAAACAACTTTTGTTTGTGTAAATATTGAAAAATCAACTTTAGAAAGAATGTTTCAAAAACAATTTTCTAAAGATTTGTTTTTCGTATTACTTTTTTCAAAGTGTTTTACTTTGTAGTTTTATTTTTTATAACTGTGTGTTTGTTTTATATAGGAATTTAAAATATTAAAAATATAAATATGAATATGACTAGATGTTTATACTTTGCTTTATTTGTAAGTTATGAATACACACTTACAAATAAACCATAGTTAGCAAAGCTAGTCATTTAACGGAACAGAATATATAACATATAAGATATCGAAATATCAAAAGTTGAACTTTTATAAAAGTAACTTTAATAATTAGTTTCGATATTACTACGAAAGAAACCGAAATGTAACTATCAGTTATTAAAATGTGTATAACTAACTATAGTTACACAAAAAGTTAATAAGTAGTAAGAATTAATGTATTCCTGTAAAAATAAAACAACAGGTCTTGTCAAATAAGTAATAATGATTTTTTTTTTCATTTTGTTAACCTTAACGTTGTGTAACATGAGACTTTAAGTATCAATTGCAATTAAAATGATAGTATAATGATGATAAGTAATTAAAATTTGTTTGTAAATTGATTATCTTAAGTTTATAAGTAGTTTAATAAACAATAGTTAAGTAATTTAATTAAGTAAAAAAACTTGTCTGAAGTCCAAAAAATGAAATGTGTAAACAGTGTACACTTACTTGTATCCTATGTTTAAGAATATATTCTGCTTAAAAGATAATTAAGGAATGTGTTCAGTTTTAGACACTGCTTAATAAATGTAAGCCAACAATAAAAAATAAATAAATTTTAAATGTACATTTGTTTATTACTGCAACTATTTAAACAAAAGAAAATTTTGAAATGTTCTCATTTGTTACTTCAAGATGTTTTGGTTGTTTGTATAAGTCACAAGTTGTGTATTGGTTTACAAACTCATCAAATATTAGCAATAGTTAAAGAAAAAATAAGTTTGACAGTATTGATATACTTTAACAAAAACGATTACATGACAACTCAAATTTAGACAACTCAAATTCCGACGATTCAAACTCTTAAAAAAATTAAAGAATCTATAATTAAGATAGTAGTTTATATTGAAAAATAAAAAATACTTATGTAGGCTTTAACAATATTTACAAGCCATCTTTTTTTTTCAAGTCTTTATTGTGTTTTTAGATATTTTAAAACAACTTAAAGTAACTATATTTAAAATTTAGCTTAGCCATATCTTCAAAAGTAGTTAAAACTGTGCAAATAGGATAAATTGGCTTGTAAACATTAATAAGGCCTAACATACACAAACTTTATTTACTTTGGATAGACATTATTTTTTGAGTTCAGGTCCTTTAAATTTTTTCAACAATATATGTTGCCAAAATTTCAATTTTCCAAAGTTGAATAATTGTGCAAAGCTGAAAAAAAGATATTTAACTGTAAAATTTTATTTTTTCATTCTATATGTTTTTAAATTTCAGCTTATAAATAACTACATGTAATACTATAATGTATTAAAAATTTGTATAATTAAAAAAATACAGCTTGTAAAGATAAAAATATAAAAGTATATACAACTGCATTAATCACTAAAACTTTTGTTTGAGTGCCTGTTCACTTTTATTAATTAATTTTGAAAAATCACACTCAGCTAGATTAAGTAAGAATATACAAGCTTAGTTAGAAAGTTTATTAAGTTTACAAAAACATTTTAAATACAATGAAATCGAATAAAATGTTTGTTTACTTTGGGTTTATTGATTTTTTTAGGCTAAAACAAGTTTTAACTTTCGAAATTATCTGTATTTTTTATCAAAAGTTCTTTTGGATTTATACATTAATAAAAAATAAAAACGAATGATGTGTCATAATTAAGAATGTAACTTAGTTTAAAATTGCTCAATTTAAATGATTTCGTATTAATTAATAAAAGTTTAGTTTAATTTAGTAAAGCTTTAAAAAACTTTTTTGAATATTTTTATTTCAAGCATTACTGTTATAAAACTGCAAATTTTGAGATTTAGTACGAAATTATGAATAAAATTTATTCTATTAGAATAAATTTTTAACTATCAATTTGTTTGTTTAAAAGAACCAACTAACGACTGTTTCTGCAGTTTTTGTTTTTTGTAAAAATAAAATTTAACATAAAGTTATTTAATTTTTCAAACCAGTAGTGTTTTCTTCTAAAATTTAATTTTTCAAACTAGTAGTGTTTTCTTCCGAACTATTTTTGATACTAAAAGTCTTTTTTACGGTTTCAAAATGTAAGTGCTACCGACTCCACAAATAAGACAATTATAAAAGAAATTTAACCACGCTCGAATCAAACCACTCACCTTATAAGTTAACGAACACGTGGTATGAATATTTAATTAAGTAATTGGTAAACACACGCTACCTTTCATTGTGCTAAGAGTTAAAATATTTATTTTTAGTATTCAGATGTACGTTTTGTATTGCAGCTAAAATTTGTTGTTTATAAGTTTTGTATTTATTTATCTATTTCTAAACATGTTAATAACTAATACAACTAGCTTCTTATAGTTAAAATATTTAGAAAGTAAGATAGAAAGATATCGGTCAATAAAACTAGATAAAATCCGTTATAAAGTGTTTTAAGCTTTTACTTCGTGACAATTTAAACGTATAAAACTATGTTCTTCAAATTTAAACAAAACAATAAGATTTTTTTTTAAACTCTTAAGTAGTTAAGAAAATAAAGTTTTATAAAAAATCATCGTTTATGGCGTGATAATAACCAACATAATTAACTGTTTTTTCATGCTGGTTTTTAAAACCAAGATTGTATCATTGCAAAGTCAAAACAATTAAAATTTCAAGGTTTGTAATCTATCTTAAATTGTTTTCAAAATTCTAAAATAAGATTTTTTTCTGTCATACTCAAGGACTTAACACAATTTTTATGCAACATTTTTAGTACGACCGTCATTTTTAGTTGTAAGACTTTTGACATAGTAAGCAAATTTTGATATTGTTTGTTTTTAACGTATTTTAGCTTAGATTTATTTATGATTTTGTTTAAATAAATAGCATTATTTTATCTAGTTGCAAGATTGAAAAAGTATATCTCATATCTAAAAGACTTTTTAATATATTTTAGCTTTAATTCAATAACTTAAATGTTTTGATTAGAACTTAAAATGTTTTTGAAAAACGTAGAACTAAAATTTATGGAAGACTATCACTTGAAAGTACAATTTTCAATAGGTTATTGTATTATTTGAAAATCTATAAAAAAATATAGTTTACCATAAACATGACTGTTATACTAGAAAGTTCAAAACGTAAAACTACACTTTAGAAGTAAAAAAAAACACAAGTCTTAGAATTAAATAAAATTTAATTTGCGATTCAAATAATAACATTTAAATCGCAAAACGAAGTATTACAGCTTTTGCAAACTATTATCGATATTTTCCTAAATCGATTCGATAAAAACATAATTGGTGTTTTTAACACGTAAAATTACATTTAGACGTAAATATAAAAATACAAGTGTATAATAACTACAACTACATTTAAAACCCCAGAGTGAAATATTACAGTATTTGCGAGCGACCTTGGTCAATTCGAATCTTAAATCACTTGAACAAAAGAATATTATAACTGTTTTTTCTATTATAATTATACAAAACAACACATTCCACTGCGTTCAACCACCTGACAACCTTCTTTTGTAAAATTCTAAGTTCATTTGAAATAAAATTTATTTTTTTTAAAATGTAAATACTTCACAGGTGTGGTTGTTCTTATTCATATTAAAATATATTTTAGGTTTATGGTTTGCAGCTTGGTTATTTTTAGCAAAATAAAACAAATAGTTTTTTTAGAAACAGTATATTGTTATACGACTGAAGAATTTTTGAATATATTTTATAAGCAAATGAATAAAATAAAAAAATTACTTAAATTCTAATTTGTTATGAACACTTTGTTTAGATATAATTTTAATTTTATTTTTTGTTTAGTTTTATAAATAGCTTAGAAAAAACCTAAATTCATATGTCGATATTTTGTAAAAAATAACTGCACTATTAATATTATGATAAGTTTACTTTGTTATGTATAACAAATCTGAGCTAACTTGTTAGCGAACTCATAACTTTGTTTGTAAAAAAAAAAATTGTTCATAATAATGATTATCAACTTTGTGCGTAATCTAATTCTAGTCAACAGTTATTTTAAGTGTTTAAACTTATCAAAATGTTTCAGGTAGGACAAGGTTATTATACTTAAATTGTTTATAATATCCAGTAAATATACTAATTACTAATATATACAAAACACTTGTTTTTAAACAAAAATTAATTTTCTTAAAATAGTTATTATTCTATTCAACTACAACTGGTAGCTTAAAATAATAATAAAATTTTAATTAAAACTTGAAATCTTAAACAAAATCATAAAGTAGTTTTAATATATCATTTACTTACTATAGCTTTTTTATATGCAAACTTACAGTAGAATTTGTTATGCTTTTAGTTAAGGTAAAAAACCACAAAAAAAACTAGTTTTTTGAATTTTATTAAACAAAAAATAGATAAATCATGTGTTCTCAAAAAAGTAAAGTTCTTTAGTACTTGGAAATAATTAAGTACAATACCAAGTCGTTTAAATAAACTCGCATTTAAACAATTAAATTGGTAGTTTAACTTGATTTTTTATAAGTTATTAAAAAAAAGAATAAGATTTAACTGACGTTTGACTAGATATAAAATAAACAGTTAGTTATACTTATACTATCAGCAAAACAAGTAATAAAAAAAAGTATTTAACAGCTTTGTATAAGTCTTTTAAAAAAACTTGCATTTAAACTTTTTAATTGCTGAATATAATAGTTTATTTTTGTAAAAGTTTTAAAAAAAAAGACTTAAATTAGTCGAAATAATAGTCAACTAACGTCTACCTAGGTTTAAACTAAACAGTTAGTTTAACTTAAACTATTTTTACACCAACTAATAAAAAAAACATTTTACAGAATTATTTATAAAAAGATCTGAACTGTTTAAAAGAATGAAGCTTTTCTGGGTGTCATTGGTTTTACTAGTTCTAAATTTTTCAGGTAAACACGTTTTTCAATGTATGTGGGTTAAATTGGTCTGATATTCGAATCAATCTGTTGGTTAAGCTTAAGAACAAATGTTAATAAAAACGTTAAGCGGCTGTTTTTCTATTGGTATAGTGGTTAGAAAAAGTTATTTAAAAACAAGTTAAGCGTTAGAAAAAAAATCAGTAGACAATTATAATTTAACTTCTTAGTGTTGTTATTCAAAGAACATCTTTTGTAACTTAGTAATTTACTTTTTAAAATTTGTTCTCAAAATTAATCATTGAAAATGATTTAAAATTGCTTTTTTCTACATTTATTTGTCAAACCTTAACAAATTAAAAAGTATATATAAATAACTATTATTCATTTAAAACATCTTATTTACTGACTTACACGATGGCAAAATGAAAAAAAGTTAACAAATAACTATACAATTACATAACAAATTTTATACTAATTTTGTAAGTCTAAGAAACATATAACCTTTTTTTAAAAGAAATAAAAAAGCAATATAAATTATTACACTTTTGAAACAAATAAAAATCCAAGAAGCAGAAACTGCTTTCAAAAACTGTTTTTAGATAAAATTCTAAAACTAAATTCATCCAGTTTAACTACAATTAATATCAATATATATATATAAGTAGTGATTTATATAAATACAGTAGTTTAGACAGCTGCTTCGTACATGAAATTTTCATTTACAAAACAGCTGTCGAAACTATTTTTTTATATAATTAAACAAATATTAAGCTCCAATTCAGTTTGTCGAGCACTATCGACCAAAACTTTTTATAAAATCTTTAGTTTATATGTATAATATATTTCAATTATGCAGAAATACGCGGTAACGACGAACAACAAGGAACATTGTACACATGTGACGTACCAAGACATGAAGAACTGACCCAATCAAAGGTAAATCAATATTTTGTTTATATACAAATCTTTCAGTCAACCAAGGTAAGATGTTAAGTATTGTTTTTCTATTCTGTATGTACATACTTGAATGAACGACAAAAAAAGCGCTCAAAATATATGGTTCTAAAACTAAGAAAAAATCCTTTCGGTTATCGAGTCGCACACCGCGGATACCTTTTAAAGTCTTATCGCAAATTTTTACAATTCAATTTTTTTTTAGACGTGCTACATGTAGCGAATATACTATATTCGAAAATTAAATAGTATTTCAATTATAACAATTCCAAAGCTTGTTTAGTTTTAATCATTTAATTAAAGTTTTCTGTTATAATATCTAAACAATGTTTATAATTAAATAAGCTTAAAGAATAACTTACCTTAACTTACAACTATTGAAAAAAAAGTTGTGCAAAAAGTATTAGTTACTATATTTTATAAATATTCAATATGTTTGCTTGTGTTAAGTTAATTTAAATTTGTAAATTTATAAACAATTTTAGTGTTTTTATTATTTTTTGATTTTACGAAAAAATTAAGCTCAATTTTTATGTTTAAGTTGTTTAAACAAAAACTAAGCTTTAAAAAACTGTTAAAAAAAACGTGTTAAAATCATAATTCAATAAATAGCATATTTTTGAAACTAGTTTTTTCGTAGTTAAATACCATACCATTCTTAGATGTTCGACACTTTTTCTTGCTATAAGTTACTTGAAAATGAATGTTTAAAAAAAAATGTTAAGCATAAAAAAAAAACTCAGATGTATGTATTTTTAGGTTTTTTTTTTTGTGTTTATAAGTTAACTTGTATTTGAATACTATTGAAAAATGTGAAAAAGACCAATGTCATATATTGCCACTGTCATTGTTATAATAGTTAGGTGTACAGTAAGCTATTAAGCGTAGAGATAATATGTTTAATAAAGAGAGTAGACATGAAGTAAAGCAATAAATAATCACTTACACAATAAACTCATACAGATCGAAACCAGAAGGCATATTGTCACTAAATTAATAAAAAACCTTTGTTAACACTACAGATAAATAATAGTGAAAACTTTTAATTAAATGTTTTATTCGAAAAACACATAACTATAGATAGTAGCGCTATTTAATAAATAATACCTGAAAACTAGCCTCATTTATAAGTTTTTTCTCACTGAAAATCGATTCCTCTTTAAAGAACAATTTTGATTCTGACTAAATATACAACAAAAAAATTGACGAATTTTTTCAAAGAATAAATAATAAATCGAAACGCGTTGTACATTGTCACTGAAGAAGGTAATAAAAGACATTTAATTTTACTATAATTAACCAAATCACTAAGCGTGGATACAGTATTTTTAACAAACAAAAGTAAACATCAATGAATGCAATAAACAATTACAATATTGATGACCACTATGGCAACTTATGTTAAACTCCACAAAAACTAGTTCAAAATAATTATTATAACAATAAATAATAGATTGAAACTTGATTTTACATTGTCACTGAAGAAGGTAATAAAAGACATTTAGTTTTACTATAATTAACCAAAACACTAAGCGTGGAGATAATATTTTCAATAAACAGAAGTAAACATCAATGAATGCAATAAATAATCACAACAATGATAACCGCTGTGACAACTTATGTTAAACTTCTTTTTTTTAAACAACAGATCGAGACTCGGTGGTACATCGTTACCGACGACGGCAAGACCCTCCTCCATCCCAAAAACACTCCGGATTACAGGATATACGGCGAGAGATCCGAGAAGTTCCTCCTGAAACCCGACACCTTCATATCGCCTGATGCCATATTCGGGTGCCAAGCGGAAATCAAGAACCTTTTCAGACAGGGTTTCGAAGGTTTGACTTTGGATTAATTTCCTGTTTAGTAATATCAAAACAATGTCATTAAGCCGTTAAGACGCACAACCTAAGAAAGGGTTTTGAAGGTTTGGAAATAAAATGTGTATTATATTTACTATTATGGGAGGTTTTTGTTAGTTTTGATAAACCATTTACTACTTAAATTATACATGACTAAATTATTCTTTTTCTTATCTCACATCTACATATCGCCTTATAGTATACTCGACTGCCAAGCAGAAATCAAAAACCACAATCTAAGAAAGGGTTTCGGAGGTTTGGGTTTGTACTTTTGTTTTTTTTAATGCAGGGTTACCCAAAGAGGGCCAAGTGGGCAATGTCAGGTATTCAGGGGGTCATGAGAAGTAAAGGAGCAACAGGGGGGAATGATGTCATAATTTGAAACTTACACTAGATATTCTGGAGTTGCTTTTGAAGAGCAAAAAAAGTCTTAAGTGATTTTATCGGTGGTTTTTTTGAGTAATCCTGCTGGAGGGGCTGGAGTTTTTTTAATTTCTTTAAAGAGGGCCTTTTGAAAATTAAATTAGTATATTTTTAATTAGTATATGTATTTGGGAGACATCACAATAAAACTGTGTGCAAAATTTAAGATTTTTACAAAAATTAAGGAGGCGAACTTAATTTTTGTAAAACTCCAATGTACGTATGTATTGAAATAAAAAATATCAACCTAAGATTTTCTGATTTAAAATTGTTTTACATTCGTGAATGAAACTACTCAATACTCGATTCGTACTAAACACCAAAGTCACGCAAAGTATGAAAATGAATTTAACGTCAAATTTATACAATTCTAAGTTATTTAAAATGAATGTTTATTTTTTCAACTAAACAAATAATAAAATGACCACTTGATATAATAAACAGTTAATGATATAAGTACTTTAAAGATATGCAGTTAATAAAACTACGCAATACTCGATTTAAACTTAACATCAAGTTTTATAGTCTGAAGAAAAAAGAAAAGTTGTAAGGTTAAGCTTTATTCAAACAAAAAGCTTTTAAAGCGAATTTCAAAATTTCTTTAATTAAATAGTTAAACATAAAAAAACAGCTTCGGAGGACAGGGAAGATATCCAGATGCAAATTCCGGACGGGTTAACAGTGGTATGGCAGGTGAACGTGAACGGAAGCAAATCGAAAGACTTCACTGTTACTGAGGTGAATTGGATTTATGATACTTTGTAAATTTAAATTGTTAGCGTATAAACGCAAGTAAATATTTTACTGTTATTGAGGTGGGTTTATGTGCTAATTTATTTATAATAAGTCTGGTAATATTTACTCACTTATATAATCAGCTTAATAAATTTGATAATGTTCAAACGTAAGAAAATCGACCGAATTAACCGTAACTGAGGGTACTTTGTTATCATTAATTTCTACTTTATATGGTAAATACAGTGGAACTAGGTTGGTGATAATCACTAACTAACATATACTTTGTAACAACAATTGGTGATGTTTACTAATAATATGTACTTTTTGCTAACTTTAATACTTATGTATTGAAGTTAATGTCTTTTAAGTTTAGGTTACCCACCGATGTTTATGCATTTTGAATTAAGATTGGTAGTATCTATTTAATAACATGTTTTTTAATGCAAAAAAACAATGGAGTTAACTTAGCAATTTGTAAAAGTAAAGCTTGGTAACGTGTATATGTTTTTTTTTAGGTCAAAGGTATGTCCAAGTTGAATCTGGATCCCTCGCTCACCGGTAAAATTAGGGTTGGAGTTAAGTTTATGTACGTGCAGATGTTTCAATTTACCCACAGTTAGTTTTATATATATATATATATGTTTAAAAAAATTATTGAGAGTAACTCCAGCTTAAAAAAAGCTTGTATAGATACTTATGTTTATTTTTGGACTAATTAAAATAATAAAAAACTAATGCTTCGAAAATTTATTTTCAATAAAAATTTATATTAATTTTGAGTTTTGTTTTAAATAATGAACTAAAAAAAAAAAACAATTCATGAAACAAACTGTGAAAATAAAACAGCTTTTTAATCAACGATTCTTACTACTTGTAATAACTTTAAACATTTATAAAAAAAAACAAATTAAACAGCTCAAAGACCCTATAGTGACTTCGACCGTGATGAGATGAAGTTTAGGTAAGTTTTAAACATTTAAACTAAAATATTTTTATTACTGTTCACATTACTTTAAAAGTTTTAGACATTTAAACTTAACTATTTTTATTACTGTTCATAACATCTTTTAAAGTTTTAAATACATAAACTAAACAATTTTTTACTCTTAAGAACAACTCCAAAAGTGTTAAATATATCAAAACCTAAATAATGCTCCTTATAAAGTTAGCTTCTAAAAAGTACATTATTACTTGAAGGAGTAAATGTTTTATACGTTGTTGCACAGAACTTTTCCTTTGAAGTATTGCTTTTTAATTGATGTTCCAAACGTGTTTTTTATTTTTTATTTTTTGTTTTAAGGTGTGCTTTCAAGGAATACACTCCTGATAAAACTCTAGTTTGGACGATCAACGAAATGGAGGTAAAAGACGATGCCAACTTTAAAATAAAAACTTCAGTTAATAAGCAGCTCAAGCTTTTGTACACTGAATTGCAGGTTAAAAGAAAATATATGTAATTATATAAACGTGTTTAAGTTTTAAACAGTTTATTATTAAAGTTGGTTTTACAGCGATAACTGCTCAAGAAATTAAGCATGTCAATTAAAACAATATAAAAACACTCTACTTCCTACGTTTTATGTTTTAACTGTAATTTAGCTGACTTGATAATTAGCAATGGTTAAACATTACAAGTATTATATCAGCGCAGATTTTATCAACTCACTTATTTTGTTTTACAGATAAAGCACCCTCTTATAGTCGAAGGCCATTACATTCCACGTTGCACATTGGCAGCAAAAAACAGAAATGGTACTTCATTCGCTTACCAATTTAGAGAGACTTACGGTGATTTTTTTGTTTTTTGGTTTTATTTTATTGTTTTTAAATTTAAACGTTTAAAAGCTATACATTTTAGTAAAACTAAACATGTAATTAAAGTTTAGCATCACTCGATTTTATAATCGTTAACTAACGTTGTAATGTTAAAAAAAATATTTAAAGGTCTAATTTTAAAGCGCTTTTACAATATTTTATATAACAAAAACGTTTTTTTAAGTTTTTTTGAAAAAAGTTATTTATATATTAGTTTAACGGTTATTAAGTAATCTGCAAAAGTTAGTTAAACAAGCAACTTATTTGTTTGTTTTTGTGTCGTTATCAGCTTTTTTATGCAAATAAATTATACAAATAAATATTTTCACATTAAATAACAGTAAATTAGTCCTAAAACTAAAAGCTTTTAAGTATTTTTTTTATTAGTTAGTGCTGGCTGTAAAACGAAA
Organism: Thalia democratica; assembly: GCF_965202585.1. Lineage (NCBI taxonomy): Eukaryota > Metazoa > Chordata > Thaliacea > Salpida > Salpidae > Thalia > Thalia democratica. The sequence continues at coordinate 1,630 of NW_028139347.1, read as the reverse complement.
CTCGAGTAGTTTCATAAGTTTCTAAAACTTTGAATAATTATTTTATAATTAACAAGGAAACTACTTATTTAAACTTTTACGCAGTAAAGTAAACAATATATAGTAGAAAACTGTTAAGGTGATTCTAAACATTGATATTTTTTATATTAAATTTTACATGGTATTTTTGAATTTACTTTAATTAACAAATTTTAATGCTAATAGCTTATTAACAAATTAAAAGTATAATTATTAAGTTGTATAACTTTTTTTAAATATAGTGTTTCATATTTCAATCATGCTTAAATTTTGTATAAGTAATATTTTAAAAATACTTTCCTAGTGTAAAAATAAAAAAAAAATACTTTTATGATCGAGATTTTCAAATTAAGAAAACAAAATACTGGAATCCAATTGATGCAGTCTACACGTTTCTAAGTTTTAATTAACCGATATTAAAAAAGTGTGTTTATCAAAAAAATCCATAAACACAGCTTTTTTTAAATTAATAATGTTTAAAAAGTGTTTAAGTCGAAAAAAATTAAAATTACCATTTTACTTTTAAACAAACAGGAGGAAACTATACAAAGCAACTTTACTCAATTCTAATTTTTAATTAACCGACTTTTAAAGTGTACTTATCGAAAAAAACAAAAACAATATTTTTTCAAGTTAAATAGTTCAAAAAACTGTTTTATTCAAAAAACTAATTAAATTAACATTCGATTCTAACCAAACAGGAGGAAACTATACGAGGCAGCAAGATTTTGATTTCTTGTACTACTTCCTTTGGTCTAGTGAAAAAAGAGCCCATCAACTCTGCAAACACTGGAGAGGATCAATGGTGTTGCAGAAAGTACCAGAGTACTCTGGTTTGAATTAAAAACCTTAATTCATTCAAATTTGTAGTTTTAGGAATAGTTTATAAAACTCTACGTGTAACATTTCACTAATAACTACTTAGTTTTTCTAATCAAAAAATTATAAATATATTTTGGGATAGTTAACATTGTTTACATAGTTAAAAGTTCTCCTTTTGTAAAATCTGTTTTTTTTTTCATGCTTTCAATAGCTTGGATAAGAAATTGTATAATAGGTAACTATTTGTATGAAAAAAATACTTATTTTAAATTTTTTTTCAAAAAAAAAAAATCTTTAAAAAATTTAAACTATTTGAAAAATTAAGTTAGATTTTTTTCTTTTAAAAATATTGACTTTGATTCTTTGTCTAAAAAAATACTACTTAAAATATATTAGAATAATTTATATCTAATATAAATTAATATTTTTTAGATGACCTTCTCCACAGCTGCGCATTCAAAGGTAAACATTTTTATACTTATCTGTTTGATCAAAACATACTATTTAAACAGTTTTTTTTTGCTTTAAAGTAAAAATATAACCTAATAGTTATCATTCATACGATTAATGATCATATCACATCTGAAGTCATATTTTTCAACATTTTTAAACCGTTATTAGTCGAAATGAATCAAGTAACTAAACTAAAAGTATATTGAAAAGGATATAGAAATACTAATGTAAGACAAGTGATTTATGTAAACTTTCGTATTTTTATAGCTTTTGAGTTCACGGATACCACTGAGAAAGTAGAAGGTTCTTTTAAATCCAAAGCTCAATTCGAATTCAT